>NC_079392.1:21117846-21332846 GCF_029220125.1 Pseudoliparis swirei | reverse complement strand
CCAATGATGCTGTCCTCGACCTGCATTTCCTCTGGGCAGGATTAGACAGCTATCTTACATTTTCTTTATGAATAAAGTTGAATTATTATACGGCAACAACAGTACAAGTGTTCTGATTGGATAATGGGCCGTCATGCCAGCCACGTATTGCCCTCCTCGCTGGTCTGATAGGGATCCGTGTTGCCCTCTGACCTCATTTTCAAAATGAGCGATATTGATAGACATCAACAGCCAAGAGGAAATTCAGAAGCAGCGAAAATGTGTTATTGAAAGTGATGAAGAGGAGAAACTATAGTTTGGATCACTTGTGTTGTTACTTTACTGTAAATTAACACTATTTTAGCTGAACCGTGTCATCCGTTTTCTACAAGATTAATCGTCGTAAGAGCGCCGCGGAGCATGTCGGGGCAAAATTCTCACAAGAACTCAAATAAATGCCCCGTCGGATATCAAATCACATTTGGGAGCAGTTTATGACAGAGAGAGTAACTTTTATTCTTAAATACTGATGAATGAAAAAAATGTGTCTCCAGCAAAAAGGGCACTTTTCTCATCCAGGGCAAAAGGGCTGGTGCTTGAGCACCACTAGGGCTCTATCTGTGCACGTGCCTGTATATATATATATATACATGTGTATATATATATATACACATGTATATATATATATATATAGTATATATATATATTATTTTATTTAGATTTTTTATGTTTATGTCTGATATTTTTGTATTTGTTTGACGTTAATACATCTAAACGAATCAAAAAATGTAAGTGAAAAAAAAAAAGACAGCTCCAAACAATATGGAAACCCTGCAGTCGCTAATGTCTGCGCCTTGTCGAAGGTTGAATGAGTGCGACGCTCTGAAAAGACCGCGTGGTGCAAAAAAACGCACGAAGCAGCGACGAGCCTCTCTGGATGCACCATAAAGTGGCATTATTGTATTCTGAGCAAAGGGAGGAAATGAGAATAGAGATGAGGTCCGACGGCAGTGACAGGAAATTAGTTATGTTTGTCCTCTGTGGCACCAGGTACTTCATCAAACCTGTGTACGGGGGAGATATACTGTATATGTTACAGGGCCTCTGCGCCCTCAGGAAGCGTGTGCATGACTATGAGGAGACAACCTGACACAGCAGCAAAAAACACAGAATTATCCTCTTCCTCACTGGGGCCCCATCATCGACACAATAGATCAGACACATCCAGGCAGATGCATGTGAACAGAGGCATGCATATCAATGCTCAAATACATATGCATTCATTCATGGCCTCTTAACAATGCAGACGCTCTACTAAGACATTCAGTCCGACTGCAGTTACACATTTTATCCTTCAAGAGGATTTCTTTCTTCAAGATTTGCTCGACAAAGTAACAGATCAATGTTTTATAAAACACTTGTTCACTCCAATGTTTTCAAGGAAGGCCCTACATAATTTGTACTATTTAAAAAAAAAATGTGTGTGTGTGTGTGTGTGTGTGTGTACTTGGGTGTTTGGTCCGTGTGTGATCCACTGTGCTTTTACTGTCCTTCCCATTCTCCTTTCATCTGCTGTGTCTCAAAGGACAGAAAAGGGAGAGGGAGACTTCAGTGTTTAAAGTGGGCCGTCAGTCAGTCTCCCTGGAGTTTCCCATCCTGTAGGAATCTCATTATCAACAACCGCTGGCACATCAGAGACAAGGGATGCGAGTGTGTTTTGTGCACGTGTGCGCACAAAAGAGTGTGTATATAGTGGGTTCCTGCGCACAGAAAGAAAAGAGTATACGTGCACTCAAGAGGCCATCATTTTGTAGAATCGCAAATCCTAAAATGTCTGCAAGGAGCCATTTTACTCATAATGAACACTGCTCGGTCTCAACGCGAGCGTGGCGTTGATGTGGAGCCCCGGCGGTTACCTCCGGGTCTGAAGAGTGAAGGCAATGTGGAAGTGCCTCAAAATTGCATTCTTTTAAATAGCCATCGGGGGGCGACTCTCCTGTGGTTACAAAAATAATAGTGGAGCAATACTTTTGACACGGTTTGTCACCTCTTCGTAAATCCTGGCTACTAAACACAGAAAAATCTCAAAACGGACCTGTGCATGAAAACAGTTTTTTCCTTTTCGTGCCTCACCTTCATAATGCCCGTTATGTGCATACCTCGTAATAAATGCACAGTCTAACACAGCCACAGTCAGTAAGCAGTAACATATGCTACTTCATGTTATTCCTCCTGTTTTTTCTTCATCTCATCATTGGAAACCTTCTGCTTTTATAATGGTCAACGTCAACCGCTTCCACAGACAGCAAGTGTAACAGTTTAGCTCCACGCCTTCCTTTTTGTAATAGTTGTTTTCATCCTGTCACCTGCCTCTGATCCTCCCTCGTTAGTCCCTCATTCCCTTCACCTGGTCCTCACGCCCTTCTCACCTGCAGAGCATCCTCATTAGTCCCTCACGCTCCCTCACTTCCACTTGTCCTCTGCCAGATTGTCTTGTGTTTTCGTGCCAAGTTCTCCAGCGTTATTAGAGTATATTCCTGACCTGCCTGTCTGCCCTGCTGCCCTGCCCCTGACCTCTGATTCTGCTTTGCCCTTTTTTTTTTTTTGTTTCTTGACTGATCTCTCTTTTTTTTGACTGTGTTTCCAACCAAAAACTGTATTCTTTGTTACTCCTGTCTGAGTCGTGCTTTTGGGTCCACTCTAATAGCGGTGTGACAGCAAGCTGGAAAGCAACTGGTTAGTTCATCCCATGCTGCAGCAGCCTTCCATGGGATGTTTCCTCTCTACCATGAAAGGATTACTGGACTTCCAGTCAATAGTAAGCAGATTAGACTGAGCTACGTGTGTTAGCAGACACCACGTGAATAGACCAGCAGCTCTAATCCCACTAAATGCACACTCTCCTTGGCACATGACAGAAATATAGAATGAAGATTTTTGATTTACAAAGCTGCACTAAAAAACATGTTGAGTGTGATAACCAATAATATAATATTGTGTATATATATATATATTTATTTATATATATATTGTTGTTACACGTTACCATGTAATCAGTGATTAATAATAACCTTATTCCAAACATCGCCCAAACCAAGTAGGTTAACTGTTTACTTTTCTTTTTTGTAAATGTGTAATATTTATTACGCTTTCGATGTTTCATAGACAAGATATTGTTTATAATGTTTGCTTTAATGATTTGTAAATGTATTTTGTTGGTATAGTCTATATATACAGGTTTTATTTTACCAATATTTCCAAAAATCCCATGATTATTGGTGAGATGAACATGTATCTGCTATATATGCGTATATGTGAATGAATAAATGTTTTGGATATTGATGTAATGTGACCGAACATAATTCTGCCACAACATTGCTTCATAACAGTGAATTAGATAAATAAAGGCTGCACATTTAGGGACATTTATTCGGTGCCAGCCTGGGTTATTACTGCCTTTTCTAAACCTTGCAAATCTGTACAGCCAGTGGATTTAAGTGTCTGAACACTTTGTCTGAGGTGTCATTGTGTTTTTAAATTGTTCTGCTTCGCTTGTATTACGAGCAACACAAATAATTTCTCAGCAAATTACCCTTGATGATTTCTACATTTGGTGAAGCTCAAGACAAAACACAACCGCAATAATTCTGTCTGTGGGCTTGATAAAAATGAATGCTGCTATAATTGGTTAATTTATTAAAATGACCCATACAGCAACACAATAAATCATGCCAACTCACAGCCAGAATCAGAATCAGAATAGTATTTATTGCCAAGTAGGTTTACACCTACCTGGAATTTGTTCTGGTGTATAGGTGCATACAGTGAACATAAAACATACAAACACAATAAGTACTACAATACAAAAAGCAGGGCAGGAGTGCAAAAGTGGATGGCCACATGCATTCATACACATGCAGCCACATGCAAGCAGACCAAGGAAGAAGGGGCCTCTGAGCAATGTTAATTAAAAGGTTAAAAAGTAGCTACATGTTCAATATACAACTTAATGGTTGAAAAATCCGATATGCTCTGGTGTGAAGATTAAAATGATCTTTTTGGGCGAGTGGAAAAAAAGACATGGTCACCATTTCTGGATAGGCTGGCGAATCAACCTCCAAACCCAACCATCCCCTATTCGCAATTTCTAGCCCTTGTTGCAATTCCGATATTCGTCTGAAAGGTAAAGACAGCAGGGTTTTGCTACCCCTCCATCATAAACCCATAAGATGTGAAATATAAATATATCTTATCCTCTGAGGTGCAGCTCTGCACAGATGGGGAAGCATTTTGACAGAAGTCAGCTTATCAGGCTTGCCTTATCTCCCTCAGACAGTTTGTAAAGAGCAAGGACGCAAGAGGGATAGAGGAAAAGAGGGAAAGAGGGAGAGAGACCAGCCACAGGTCATAAAGCCACAGGATTGTTGGTCGTGTCAGATTCGCAGCCCTGCAAGGGTCATGTTGTCACCCGGCACACAGCTGGGGCACTCACCTTGATCAGGAGGACCAAAGTTGACTTCCATGTTCCGCTGTCTCTTTCCCCTGACCTCAAACTACCCGCACAATGTACGTTCCATTATTTGAAAAAGAAATGCAATAATGGCTATGTACGATACAGCCACCAGTAAGTGGGTACACTTTCCAAGTCGTGCCCAACACTATTGTTTGTGAGCTTAAAATATTTTGTTTAACATAAATATGGTTTAAATGACATGCAAAAATAATATCCGATATGCTTTCAAGTAATCTACAATCCGTTTCTTCGTAACATCTATTAAAACATGACTGAGAACATTACTGCTCGTGTAGGTTTGGGACCGTTATGAAATGCTCATCTTTTACTGTCCATCACTTGCAACTGATTGTCCACGCTCGATAACACAAAAAGAAAAATGCAACTTCATGGTGAAAAGTCCAAATTAGAAGAAAAAAACCTAAAGACCCTGATAGTTCGAATGACTTCTAAAACTGCTGACTCCAGCTATTATATCGCGGCAATATTTGCTTCATTAAGCAGGGAAGGTGAGACCTTGAGTTCAGGACTGGCACACTGATCTCAATAAGCAAGCTGCCAAAGGTCACTCTCATGAAGCCGCAGAGGGAGCTCATCCAGTGCGAGGAAAAGCAACAACAACAAAATGCTGTATCGCCATTATCAAGTAAAAACATGAAGCCCAGAGAAACCTGCAAGGGGGATCACAAAAACAAGCCTTTAGCCGTCATAAGCAACGTTATCAAGATAATGCAAACGCACGATTGGTATGAAATGATATGACCATGGCTCCGTTATTATAAGATTGAAGCAGTGCTGATTGAGGGGTGTAGGCTGGATATCAACTAGCCTCAACTAATCATCAATTGCGACTGGAGACAAGGTTAGTCACTCAGTCGGGCAGGTAACTAGTCACCTAAGGGCTGATTTATTTTCCGGCGTGCTGATTTATTTTGTGCTTATATCTGGAAGAACCTTCCATCTGGTAGAGCACACAACCATCAACACTGTAATTAAAATGCAATTACCGCCTCTCTCCTCTTCCTGTTCCACAGTAATCCCTGAGAAGTCTTTCCATCTGTGCCGTACATACACCCTGAAATACGTGCGCACACACAAAAGTGTGTGTACAGTTTCAACGCGCACACACACACACACACACTCAGACACATTTCTTTCCCCTCAATTCTCAGTGCACTTCCAACTCGCTACCACCGTCAGCGCTCCACGACAACATAACACTGTCTTCCAGCTCCCAAATCTGCTCTTCAACTCGGCTTACAGCGCAAAGCCAATCTGTGTCTGCACAAATCACCTCCTCATCCTTTTGCACATTCACCTCCTTCACGCCACGGTTTCCTTCAACCCTCCATATTTTCATTCAAAACCCCCGCCGTCGTGCCAAATGAAAGAGGAGAAAAAGAAGAAAAAAGAGCGGGGGTGTGATGCTGGATTGTGAATTCTGTTCCCGCATCTGTAGTAAGCGACTCTCACTGATAACACATTAAATATGTCTGTGTATCGAACGCTAACGGAGTGACGGCCACATTTTGTTGGCGACAAATAGTTGTTCAAACGCTGAGTCTCGCACACTCAGTAAAGTCAGGTATCAAACAAAAATGTGTTCTGTTGGAATACATATCATCAATCATAAAAAGACACTCCAAATGATAGTCCTTGTGATACACTTTGTAAATCTTCATCACAAAAGACAACCGAGAACTTTCAGGGAGAAAAGTAGCGAGCGGAAAAAGACAAATCCTGCCACAAAGACATGAAACAGGGTGTTCTTCCTGTATCTATGTCAGTGTGTGTGCGGGTGAGCGTGCATGTGTGTGTGTGTGTGTGTGTGTGTGTGTGTGCAGGGGGTGGACGGATATTGAGCGGTCCCTCTAGATATAAAAGCTTAATTAGTTCTGACTAAAACTGTAATTAAAATACATCACAGCTGCAGCCTTACCTGTGTGTGTGTTTCATGTCTGTGTGTGTGTGCGTGTGTGTGTGTGTGTTTGTGCCACTGCATTGGGACCTCAGTGAGTGCCACAGATAAATCACATCCACACGCAGCTCCCCAGCACAGGGACGTGGGGAGTGGGGGGGGGGGGGTGGAAGAGAGATTAGACAGGAGCAAAGAGAGATGTGGTAAAGGAATAAAAGAGATGAATGTGGAGGGATGGACAGATAACCCATTTTACATTTCCTAAACCTGTACAGCTTGCAGAAATAATGTTAGAACACAAAAAGAGTTTTCATTTTCACGGAACATCAAAATGTAATAAAGATCTTTCTTTTTATTCGAGACGGGGTTTTTTTCCACCAAACGTCGTTGAGTGCCGCAGGCGTGACGTGTTTCTGAAGGCCGAGCATGTCGCATGTCCCTCGACAAGAAGGCCAAAGGGATTGTTCCATTGGATTTTGGATTATTGGAGCTGTGTGACGAACACAGTTTGTGATACTTACTGAAGATAATCCTCGCAAATTAACACCGCCGGTGATGTATGAGGTGTGTACGCAATCGGCAGAAGTAAAAAGCTCAAGAATACGAGTATTTAAAAAAACAAGGCAGACTAACTGGCGTGATGACGTTTTGTCGTCTCATTTAAACATTTGCTAGCAACATCCTTTAAAAAAAGACACATAAAACACATCTGGATCGTGGCATATGCCTACTACCAACTATGCCATAATTGATGCTCCGCCCACTCCTCCTCTCTACCCCCATCTGCCTGATGGATCATGGAGGTCTGGATCGTGGTCCATGCCTACTACCAACTATTCATACACTCTGTCATACTCATTGAATGTGTTGTAACTCTGTAATGATTCCCTCTGTCCACATGACATCTATTGCTTCTGTCCATCCTGGAGAGGGATCCTCCTCTGTTGCTCTCCTGAAGGTGTCTTCCCTTTTTTCCCCGTGAAAGGGTTGTTTGGGAGTTTTTCCTGATCCGATGTGAGGTCCTGAGACAGGGATGTATATATGTGTACAGATTGTAAAGCACCCTGAGGCAAATTTGTAATGTGTGAGAATGGGCTATACAAAAAAAACTGAATTGAATTGAATTAAAAGCTGAAACATTCAAAATATGTGCATTTACTGACATATTTTACATTGTGGAACAAAATCTGAAAATAGTTGAAGCTTGTCTTCGCCTCAGACTTTATTTCAGACTTCTAACCATAAAAAGAAAAGAAACACTGACAGACGAGGGAACCGGAAGTGCACGTTTTCGGACTCATTCCAGCCGCATTCTCCCGAGGCCAAATCCAATGCTCTGAACACCGAAATAAAAAGACCCTCTATACTGCAACAAAGAGAAGACAGTGTGACCACTTCTATGTGTGCTCCTCTAGCAGCGGCGGCAGTATGAGTCAGACGACGTATGCGCCATGCAGTCGTGAACCACACACTTTCATTGCTCCGGCCTGTGTGTGTGTGTGTGTGTGTGAGTGGAGGCATGAGGAGAGGTGAGGGAGAAGGAGGTGGGATGACAAATAGTGGGCGGCTGAAGCCATTGGGGTTAAACACAATTGTCGTTGCAGAAAGAAGACATTATTGGAAATGGCTTTCCCACCGTGGGCGCCCCCTGTTGAATAGCTTTTTCCCCCCTTCTCCCAGGATAGCAATGACATCCGTCTGCTTCCCCTCCGCACACATGCATTCACACACGCAAAGAAACACACACACACACACATATACATACAGACACACTTAAGTGGAGGGGGATCTGCAATAACCCGAGATAATTAAGTAGGTGTCAACACAGACACAGCTCAGTGAATCAGGTGTTGTAGCTAAAGGGTGAGGCGCTGGTCACAATGAGTATGCATAACGATAACTGCTGGTCATCGCCGGGAAGTCTGTTAAAAGACAGCCCGGTAATCACCCTTCGCCCACCTTATCAGTGCAACCCGAAGAACAGGGCAGGGAGAGCCATTTGTTTCCCCGGGTCCGTCCTGCACCTGGCTCCTGGGACTTGCTCCCCTCGGTTGCCGGGGAATGAGATGGCCGTCCGCTGGGCCGTGTAACCTTTACGAGCTTCCTTAACAGGCAACACGATGTGCACTATCGAATCTGACTCACTCAAATAAAAAGACGCTTCTGAATGGAAAGGACGTTTGAGTTTTACGCGGGCCGGGTGTGATCATGAGTGACTGAAAGGAAACAAAATCATGAAACGTGTTGATCTCACGCGACACCTGCTTGGATTCAACACGACGACACACAAAGCGTTTTATCTGAGTTAACTGTGCAGGGAGGAGTGGAAGAAAAGCTTTGATTTAGGGAGGGGGCAGACGTATTGATTCGTCTTGACATTGGGCTCTCCTTGGCTTTAGAGGTGCTCTTTCCTCTCAACTTAGATGTCCTATGTGCCGTCTAAACTGGGCTTTTTTAATCTTATCTGTAAAGGTAAAATAATGGTAAGGAACCATCTGCTCCTATAATGGGAGAGCACCTCGAGCGTGCTATCAAGTCCTTATCGGGGTCCGTGGAGAGCGCTGTAGAACGTATTGGAATGTCAAGCGCTCAATAGAACAACACAAGACGCTTTAAACAAAGACAGCTGAATGGCGGGCTTTTCTTGCTCCCTAGACCTGTATCCCCAACAGGTTTATTATCAACTAATGGACCTTTTAATACGAAGAAATATGTGACAAGAGACAATATAATTAACGATACTATCATTTTTAAAACGGGAAGAAGGGGATGAAAACGGATTTTAAATGAAATATCCGTCAAGTTACATAAAGATAATAAAATAAAAGTCAGGGAGTGGAGAGACGAATGGCCTATGATCCAGAACGTATCACGCCGTTAAACAATCCTGCATTTCCATACACAACTGCAGCTTTTCTGGCCCCCATCCATTTGAGTGAGCCGCATTTACCGTGTCTCTCCGGGCTACCACACCTCCATCAGGGCGGAGCGTTCCCTGGTGGGCTGCACCCACGAGGATGAGAATCTCTGTACGCTCCACCGTGGAACGATTCGTCAACGCAGCCGTAGGGCGTACAGAAGGAATGTTTGTCAGAGGCGGCGGTGTGTGGTGTGTGTGTGCGGTGCTCATCGCAGAGAGGCGTGAGCGGCCTTTATTTTTCAAAACGATGTCACGCGGAACCAAACTGCATGTGACGGCATGTGATGGTAATCGGTGAGAAACTGCAGGGCGGTGCAGGTTTGAGGCGTCGTATGTGAACTTATGTGTATTTCACACAATCAGATGGACACAATCACGCTGCAGAGACTTTCTCTGTCACGACGCTATTAGAGTGGACCCAAAAGCACGACTCAGACAGGAGTAACAAAGAATACTGTCTTTGGTTGGAAACAGGCTGGGTCAAAACCGGGAGATCAGTCCAAGAAGCAAACAAGTCCAAAAAGGGGCGGGGCAAAGAATCAGAGGTCAGGGCAGGCAGGCAGGAATATACTCTAATAACGCTGGAGAACTTGGCACGAAAACACAAGACAATCTGGCAGAGGACAAGTGGAAGTGAGGGACTAATGAGGGGATGGGCTGCAGGTGAGAAGGGCGTGAGGACCAGGTGAAGGGAATGAGGGACTAACGAGGTGATCAGAGGCAGGTGAGAAGGGCGTGAGGACCAGGTGAAGGGAATGAGGGACTAACGAGGTGATCAGAGGCAGGTGAGAAGGGCGTGAGGACCAGGTGAAGGGAATGAGGGACTAACGAGGTGATCAGAGGCAGGTGAGAAGGGCGTGAGGACCAGGTGAAGGGAATGAGGGACTAACGAGGTGATCAGAGGCAGGTGAGAAGGGCGTGAGGACCAGGTGAAGGAATGAGGGACTAACGAGGTGATCAGAGGCAGGTGAGAAGGGCGTGAGGACCAGGTGAAGGGAATGAGGGACTAACGAGGTGATCAGAGGCAGGTGAGAAGGGCGTGAGGACCAGGTGAAGGGAATGAGGGACTAACGAGGTGATCAGAGGCGGGTGAGGGGAGTTGGATTGACGAGATGGTGTGACAGGATGAAAACAACCATTACAAAAATGAAGGCGTGGAGCTAAACCGTTACATTCTCCACCCCAGCACGGCTCCTGCCTGGCGGTGTAAATCAAGACAGAGCTGTTGTCAACCATGTGGAGGGGATAGGGAGCGCGTTAGCTCCACCAGATTGAATTAAGGCGAATCCCCCAAAGATCCACATTCAGGCAGGATTCAGGTCAACGTCGAGATGACAAGCAGCGCTGTATTGATTCCTCCCGGTTCCCAATGATATTACTCGTCTTCTGCCGGCTAATTCAATTCCCTTACAGACAGTTCACAATTCAGTTCATAATTACGGGGATACCAAATTACAATGTATCTTGCCAAAGAAATTGGATTAGGGGCTTCAAACTGCGCTGTTTGATTACATCAAATACCTATTGTTGGGGTGGGACGTGACAAATTCCGGAGTGCCTGCTCACAGAGGCGTAATGTGTCGAACCGACCGAGCTGCGGTAGTAATGCATCTACGACTGTTCTCACAAATTAGATTGATGTCATGAATAAATTAAGTGGCGCTCTCGCAGAGGGACAGGTTTTTTTTTTGCATTAAGGCTGTTGCATAAGTTTTCTAAACTTGATTTATTAATCAAACCCCCCCCCCCAAAAAAACTTTAATGTCCCTCACTACATGTCATTTTTTACCCTCACGAGGCAGTATATCATGTGTCATGCGAGTCCATTTCTGGCTTCCAAGTGAAAGTCACGGCAAAGGGCAGATGGCTCTGTTCTGACAAGGAGCTCAGCCTGCTCCATTGATTTGTTTACTAATAGCTGATGGAAACCCTAGAGCGCCTCTCCTCTTTCCCACCAGCCGTGGGGAGATGAATAATTAATGTTTTGTAGCTCTTTTTTTAAGCTTTAAAAGGATTGCTGAAAGTCCATTCAGTAATGTAAGACAAACACTTTTTGGAAAGCCTTGCCACTCCCGCTGCGGCGCTAGATCGGGAAATCCTCTCCTCCTGCTTCTCTCGGTCGTGAGGAGGTTGCGATAAAGTGGTACGCGGGGAAGCCGTCAATGACACGGGTGCGTTAATCTTCTGGAAGTTTAGATATGGCATATGAATATATTGACTGCCAGCTAAGTGGGCCTCTGAAAATCTGCCCTTTCTTTTACATGTGTAAAATAATAACATACAACCACAACATACAGCAGAGTGTCCCCGATAATTGAACAAGGAAAACCACCAGGACAACAAAATAGAGGCAATTATCCACTCCAGTGTTTCCCCGACACTCATTGCGGCAACGCACCATGAGGCTATGACTCAGAAAAAGTGTCTGGTTAGTTCACATGTCGGTAATCAATCACACACCCGAGACCCAGCTACGGGAGCATTCGGGGTTTGGCGGACACAAGTGGACTCAAGGACACGACGACGAGGACAGGCCGTGAGCGGGGGATCGAACCGCCGATCCTCTGATCGACGGACCTGCTAACCACCGACCCAACCAGACAGTCGAGTGTCTGTCATTTAAAGTGCTCAAGTCAGGTAAAGTGAAGAAAATGTGCTGACGGATTCTGTGTTTTTGTGTTTTTAAATGAGTTAGACCAGAGAATATTTGCTTAAAAATGATCGTTCGTTGTGTTTTCTCCTCATAGTTCTGTGTGGAGTTTGCTGGAAGTGATGTAATGTGGACCCGATGCATTTTACTGTAGGAAGAGTGAGCAATGCGCCAGACTAAGTTTTTTTAATTGCCTTTTAAAGGCTACATTGTAGCTTGTCAGCAACCTTTCATGTGGTAGCGTAGGAGCGGACTTGGCCTGCTCTGATTTCTTTGGCATGCAGTTGACACGTCAGTCACAATTTGCTCCTGGAGTTCTTCACCGTTGTTTTTGGAAGAACACCAGGGGGAACAGTCAAACCAGCTTTAAAAGGTAACCTTTTATTTTATTTTGAAAAAAAGTTGCTGTACGCTGGGTTTCACAAAGTGACGAATAAATACTTACAAAAGTGACCAATACATATTTCGAAAAGTAACTCATAAATAGTGAAAGAAACTTTGAAGTATTGTATTTGAAAACAACCCCAAGGCTGTATGGTATGTTAGCTGAGCAGAAAGTCGGCGGTTTTCAAACCATCAGAATTGGTGGTAACTTTCTTCGCAGTATTTAAAGGGTAATAAAAGCAACTGCACTTAATAATGTTTGCCAGACATCACTTTGCTTACACACACTCAAACAGACAACGGATGAGAGATAATCTGATCTTCAGACAAACCCAAAAAGCAGAGACAATGATCTTGCACAGAAAACAGAACACTTTAATCTTTCCTTCCCCAAGGCTAGAGAGAAAGAGAGGCAGACCGGGAGATAGAGAGACGGAGAATGAAGAGAGAGAGACGGAGAACAGACAGACTGATAGAGACGTTGATATAATTGCATGTGACTTATTCTCAGCACCCACCCAGCCTCATGTCCATCTGTAGGCAGCCCTGGACACCCACCACAAGTACCCACAACAACAGACTCTCTCTCTCTCTCTCTTCCTCACTGCACACACACACACAAAGAGAACATCTGGAGTGTGCACCAGTGGACCTAGCCTAGTGCCAACCTGCCTAATAGCCTATGGAGTCAATTATAAGAGGGGAGAAATGTTCTGGCTTAAACGCTAATGGTGCCATCTGGATCATGGCAGATTTCAGAGGAACTTTTGCTTCTTCCTCTTACCTGGTCATCTGGGGATGTCTCATCTGATCATTGGCCTGGTTTTGGAGCAATGGAGGGGAACCAAAGAGACTAAATCAGTTTTCATACTTTAATGAAGTTACTTTTTTCAAAGCTTGCAACAGTGATGTGAGACTCTTTTTGTGTGTGTGTGTGTGTGTATTTACATAAAGCACCATTTTATATATATTCCTTTACAAAAACAACTCCTGTTGGAGGGACCGGTGTGTGTACTGTATATAAAGGAATTTAATCAAATATTATGTTGGCTGTTTTTGTGTCTGCTGTGTAATTAACTGTCTGACCCCAAAATGTTGTTTTAGCTGGATTTTTTACAAAAGAATGTTGATCGAAAGAACAACTGAGGTGTTTTTCATTTCCTCTTTTTTTTCTTTCTTATCTGAACTTTCCAACAACTGTCCGTGTTGTGGCATTTTAACTCGACAGAAAAACTCTATTGCCCAGAGCACATTGTAGCAGTATCAATTTCCGCTCTACAGCAGGTGATAGTTTAACAAATGTGCTCCTGCAACCGCCAGTAGAGCCGAGGGCCAGAGAGGTGCAAGGTTATTTATCGAGACCCGGGGGGAATGACGGCAGGGGCAATGGGAAGCCGGGTATACGGAGGCAGGCCAGAGATGAGAGGCGCAGAGATTGTCCTGCAAACACAAGGGACTGGAGGGAGTCCAGAGGCAGACGGAGAAGGAAGAGAGTGGGATGGTTGGGGAGCAGATAGATTGAAAAACACATTTACTTAGCGTCTGGCATAGCACCGCTCACAAATCCAGCCTGGCGTGAAGGACAATTTGGAACCAAAGCAGGCGGCCCTCTTAATGAAGGACATCGAATGGAATGAAAAAGAGAATGAAAGGGTGTAACTAGCTGTGGAGATGTAACTAAAGTTTAGCCAATAGAATATTGACATTTCTTATTTTACGTTTATCATGGATGCAACACCCTGCTTCGGTGGCCTCCCGACTTTGAGGTCTGAAAAAATATATGTTTTAATTATGTTAAGATTTAATACTCTGCCCTTCAACATTTAAAAATGGTGGACACTTAATTCTCACTGCCGTGCGACAAAATAAATTATACATTATGTGACCAGTCAGAAATCATTCAAGAATCCTGAGTTGTTTAGCTGACATTTGAACAGCAGCTCTAAAGTTACTTAACGCAGATATTAACGCACTATAATCCATTTTTTGGTAAGAAACTACACCGGCAAAGTGCTTACTGTCCAGTACAGAATTCATATGGCCTCTGAAGTAGGTTTCCTATAATATTACAAATGAAAAGAACACAGAATACATACATAATATTTCTATAATATAATATACGATATGAACAGCGAGGTTTACAGTGAAAACAACCTTTGTGTATGTGTGTATAAACAACTCCATGTTTGTAATATTTCCTCACACTGTCACTACATCCTATAAAAAAAAGTAGATGAGAAAGATAATCTGTGATAAAAATCTATTTCTTCTGCCTCCTTTTAGTGTTTCTAATGCCATTTGCAGGAATCCACAGTGCCCGAGGAAAAAACCACCAATCAGAGAGAGGAGTGAGCAACACGGCTGTCAATCACCTCCCGGAGCTCGTGAAATCCGATGAAATTGTAGAACTCGTCTGCGCTTATCTAATATGAATGAAGATTCTGCAACTGCATTGCCTTTTCCTTGCCTCAAATATTTCCAGAAACATGTTTTAGTGTAAAATGTCAACGTTTCCTTTGGCTGGCGGGCGCTAATTGGTTTTGACGTGACTGTTTTCAACATGGCGGCAGGGTCACAAACATTCTCATTTTATAGCTAAACAATACACTTAACTCCAAAAATTGAGGCAAAGATATAAGCAATGCAGTACCAGATTATTCAATCACATTTGATCAGCGCTATCTAGCAATTCAAAAGCTGCTCGACAGCTGCATGAGAGGTTTCTCGGCTCTCATTGGTTGTTCTTCTAAGGACGTTGTGAAGTCTTGTAAATGCTATCAGGAGCACTAAAAGGAGGCAGAGGAACCCGTCTCACATACTGCTGTCAGGAGGAAGTTGAGCCAATATGGAAAAAAAGGGTTTTATTTTCAAAGTTACCAACTGTAGCTTTAAGAAACATCATGTGCGGAATGGCACATAGTCAAAACTTCTTATTAATAGATTTAGTTTTCATACAAAACAGCCATATATGTGGAGGGGGCTCTCAGGAAAGTTGGAAACCAGATTTGGCCAGATGGCGGCAACACACAAGCTCACATATGTTAAAGTGACCTGGTGATTTAGCTTTGGAAATGACTTAACAAGCATGTTCACAAGTAGGGGGGCTGGAATACGGCACTTTGTCTTGTAGCACACTGTCTCACACACACACACACACACACACACCACAAACAATAAGGCTCAACAGTTACAGTGCAACATAATACGGCTTCAGAAAAACCAAACAGCAGCACAAAATGACACAATCTGAAAAGTCCACACAAAATGTTTTGCACCCATCTCAACCAACACGTAACACAGCCAGCCCCCCCACCCCCACCCCTGCCCGTAGGTAAAGCCTCACAGTAGCTGGAGAGCTGTGACTGCGAGCTGAAATAAATGTGCATTTGATTTGTTATTATTTGTAATGGAAGGGGTTAAAGAAATAAGCGTTGGGGCTAACGGCACTCTGACAAATGGAGAACAGAGTATATGAACCATGAAATGAACACTCTGGCAATTGGAAAGCAGGAGGCTTTCAGCACCGTGGTCAGCAACAAAGTGCCTGCAACAGCTCACTGCATGAGCGATGGTATCCACAAGGCTAAACAACAGAGGACAACAAGAGAGGCAGGGGATGGTGGGAAAGAAGGGAATGTGATCAGAAAAAAAGAAGAAGACAAAGAAAGGTGAGACACATGACGATGGGAAGATTAAAAAAACAATGCCTTGTTGGTCGTGTGTGACGTTTTTCACTGGCCTGGTTTAAAAAAGCAACAGGAGGAGAACAAACAGATCAATAACTTTATGAGAACAAGGACACACAGTGACTGAGCGGTTTATTTCAAACCAGGATACAACAGAGAAGAATGGAGGAGAGCAATTTTGTTGAAAATAAGGTCAATACAAGCTATGTATTTTCGTCTTCTTTTTTCTTCTCCCAGAGTCTGTTAAAGGATAGCTGTCCTTGCAGCTGTCAGCCTGTCTGTCTCCAGGTACGCTGTGCAGGCGTTTATCAGCGTCGAGCAGAAGGCAGAGCTCAGATAAAGTTACAAGGAGAAAATAACCTCCACCACCTGGCTACCCCACTGCTGGTGAATGTGGCTTTTTCTCATTAATTGTTGTTGTGCTGTGGTATACAGCCATTAAACAGTAAATAAGTCATTAACTATGCTGGCTGCCAGGGTGCTCGGGGCCAGGACCTGTATTTGTTGCACAGAAATGGAAGTGGTGGGCCCTGCAGGCACCGGGGCCGAGGTTAATGCAGTCGGGTTGATGATGGACAGCCGGGGATCTACTGAGCCAGTTACTCACTCACACTCACACACACTCACACACACATGCACACTATAAGTCAACAACAGATATTGAAAATAAGACTTGCAGACAATAATTTGAATGCATACATTTTTATATCTATAAATATTGGTACGGAAGTAGTTTGTGGGGACAGGGGTTAGACGCTACTGTCAGTGATTGATGCCTTTAATCGTAAACTGAATGTACGGAGTATTAAGAGTCAATCACTAAACATGATCATGAAACACATGTAGCCAAAACAGGAGAGGGCAAACCAGTGTTTCACACTGCAAATAGTCTGGAATTAAAAAAATGTAACCCAACAGGTTTCTACAGTTTGGGCTCAAATGCCGGTGAAGATGCTGCTCCTCTGTCCCGGAGGAAACAACAGATGTTGTCTTGCTCAATGGTGGATTACGGTGATCATTGTGCGTGCTTATTTTTCATTACTTTTGCTGTCCACTTGACAATGTAGATTGTCCTTTGTGACATCAGATTTCGCCCTAAGTCTTTGGACCTTAATGAATTGTTGAAGTCATTTTAAAAGTGAAAAAGCGATGCAGCTCAGCTTGCCAGTTTACACCACATAAAGCTGGGCATACTCCCACACATGGTAAATGGACTGTGCTTGAATAGCACTTTTCTAGTCTTCCGACCGCTCAGAGTGCTTTCACACCACATGTCATCATTCACACCCTGATGGCAGGGGCTACCGAGCAAGGTGCCACCGGCTCATCAGGACTCAAACTAACCATACATTCAACATTCACACAGCGTAGGCACCGCTACTTGGAGGTCACTCGGGGTTAAGTGTCTTGCCCATGGACACATCGACATGGACGAACATTTTTCTCCTGATAGGAACGTTTTAAACTGACTGGAATTCTCACAATGACCTTCCTGCGTTTACAGAGAACGGCCGTTTCTCAAGAATTTAAATGTGCATTGTTTGAGGCAAATATCAAAAGATTGAAAGAAAAGATGAGGAAATATAACTTGGAAGTGCTGAATTAATTACATTTCTGGAAGGTTCAATTTTAAATGTTCTTTACAGGATCCTTTCAGATTGTGGCCAAAGAGCCCCAACACACTGAAATTACAAGTCAATACAGAAATGCTGCAATACGCACACAACACAACACAACTGTGTTATAACACCACATAACTATTGTTATTACGCATACCAGTGGCTAAACACACAATTTAATTATTTTGCGGGGAGAGGTAACCTTAAGCTAGACCAGTAAGAGAGTTATTTAAAACAATTGAGAACCATATTCTATGTGCAGCTCTAGCTAAAGGGTGATTATAGCTCATATTGTATAAATGTTAAAAATAACTGTGAAACTGCGTTTTTATTTTGACACTGTTGAACCATTTAATATTATTTTACTTGGAGACTTAACATGATCTGTGTCTTTTGGAGCACTAAACAGATTTGATGTATTGTGAATCACTTTTAACTAATATATTTGGTTTCTGCATTTTTCGGTGAAAATGTAACAACAAAGTTAGCCTTAAGGGGGATCCTGCTGCCTGTTAAGTTATTTTGGCCCACACACCTTCACAATTCTTGAAATCCAAACAAATGTCAACCAGACCACAATGAGTAAAACTAAATTTGAAGGGAAGGCTTTCCAAAGCGAGTTATCGACCAACTCTGCTGTTGCTGATAAACTAAATGTGTCATGCGTGTGGGCTGAGAAAAACAATCTCTGAAATCCACATGTTTTGGCTGAAAAATCTAAAAGACAACAACAACAAAACAAAAAAAGGCTAAGACGCCAAAATGAAACCAACCCCTCCTATCACTCAGTATCAGTGAGCGATGGGGGCCGGTGCTATTCTAATAGGGCTGTAATTAAAGCCTCAATCTAATCTCCCTCTCATACTTGCACACGCTCTTAAAATACATACACACACACACACACATGTAGGGAAACACGGAAAAAATGCTTTGTTCCTCCCACCCACCTCGAGTCCATCAAGGGGTGTGTGCATGTGAAGGGGGGTTATAAAATCATTCTTAATAACACATTTGTCACATGAAAAGCCGTCTGCTTACTTTGTATGAGCTCAAGCAGCCTGATTAATTCAGCCATCCACACACTCAAACTGCTCATTATACACAAAACTTCCACTCCTCTCGTCTTTTTCTCTTTCCCCAATTCATTTCATTCCCTCGTTCCTTTGGTCCTTGACATTTCAGGCTTTTCATTCGAGTGTACTGATGCATGCTTGCCAGATCCAGGAGCCACGGAGGCAAGATATTCCTTGTGGTTTCAGGGTTTGACAGCACACATATTCGGCCATTGTTCTGTGTTGGTTCGCGATGATAGGACTAAAGTGGAGGGAAACACACCGTGTCTTGCTATTTATGTACGTCCTGCTTGCTATCATCTATACAGGCGTCCCCGTTCCATCAGAAAGAATAATCAAATTCATCACATAGAACGATATTCACATTGAGCTTTGGTACTATTGGTGAGTTAACCATCAAACGATATATTGATATTTAATGTTGTGCATCAGTACCTGAACCAGTTGAACCATCACAGTATAGAGGCTGACATGATAGGGTGAAATACATTATGCGTTTGTCTTCTATTTAAGGAGCTTTATACAAGATAGGGAGCAGCGACTTGCACGAAAAGCGTATGCTTAAGCCAAAACATACAGCGGGAGAGCGACTCTATTCTCTGCTCAGGTATTATCTTTTCATAGGTATTATGCGTTTACTGCTTTAATATCGGGCCTTTGAAGTAACTGGTGCAATTTAATGTTGAATCGATATATGAAAATTAAGTGTAATTTAATGAATTACACAATATGCCAGTAAGTGAAAGAAAAGCATAAAAGCGTCAATTTGAAGAAAATAAATCTGAAATAGTCTGTAAACAGAGCATAAACTGTGTGAAAATGATGTCGACATCGCGAAGAGACCATTCTTTGAGCCATAAGTATTTAATT
The DNA here is from genome assembly GCF_029220125.1 of Pseudoliparis swirei. NCBI lineage: Eukaryota > Metazoa > Chordata > Actinopteri > Perciformes > Liparidae > Pseudoliparis > Pseudoliparis swirei. The sequence continues at coordinate 21,313,234 of NC_079392.1, read as the reverse complement.
AAAAATAACAGATCACAATCGCAAGACCATATCGTCCACGAGCACTGCCATGGAAAAAAATATATATACTCAAAGAAAACCGTGGATCACTTTAGTTATTTTGCATCCGTTTGAGCTATTTCCATCTCTGATTCCTTTGGGTACAGGTCCGCTGCCTCCCTTGAGATGCTAAATCTCAACATCGCAAAGAAAAACAACATCTGTTTCTGTAAAAAAAAACTAAAAAAACTCGAGCAGACTTTCTGCCATGGTGGAGATCTCACACTGAACACAGCAGCAAGGTGTCTCCATCACATTGTGATCCCCAATCCGAATCACGTTGCAGAGAGAATCCCTATGAAGTTTCCTTTGCTTAACTTGTCCGGGCATCTTTGACAAGGGTATTCTTCTGTAAGAGTGGAGGCAGGCGGAGCAGTTAACAAATAAGGCCCTGTTTTCAAAACAATGTTCTCATACCCCGTTTCATACCAACCACTTTGTCCCACCTGTGCGTCTCTTTGGTCATATTTTGGCTTGCCATGAAATTACTGTTCCCACAAAGTGCAAGGAGAGCTACACAGAGGAGTTTCAATACAAATCAGGTGTGGCGGTGCAGTTTTAGTGTCAGAATTAAGTGATCCCCAGCCTACTCTGACCAGCTTTTAGAACTGCATCGGGTATTCCTTTTGTTGTCGTCTGGTGGCCGGGGCGTTACCCACATAAAGCAACAACCCGCCCATCACACAGACTTCCTACACCTGGTGTATGCCTGCCTTCTGAATGGTTTTTACCAACAGAGAGGTTGACATTGATATATACAATGCAACATATTTTACATGCAATACTCACGCAATTGGTATTAGAAAAACTCTTAAATCTGGTTGACCGTAATAAGACTTTGGTTCATCATGTTAGTGCAGTCGTTTAAATGCAGAAGCTGCTGCATATTGCATTTTCAAAGAAACGGTGCTGGCTAATGGCACTGAGTAAAATGCATTTGTCCTGACAAAAATTATAATTCCAAATGGAAATAGATGGAATTCAAAAGTCATCTCTAATGTTGGAAATCTGTCACTTTGCTATCGTGTGTGTGCTCTGGCGTGCCCACCCATAGCAGGTTACCACCATTGTGACATGAAACATTCATAGCAGATGTGGCCAAAGGCATCGCAGAGTGGGAGGCTGGATCCCCCAGAGGCTCTGATACACATACACGCACACTAACACACACACTAACACACACACACACACGCTTGGGCCAACCAGCCTAAATAATCGCTGTTTTGTTTTATTGACATTCAGCTTCTGAATATATACCTGCAGGCACCAAAAATGGGCAGAAGACACACACACACACACACACACACACACTTTTGTGACCACAGTCTTGATTTATGGTAGAGCATAGTGCTGACACCACCTACCCCAGGTGCTGCCAGGAGATAGAGCTCTGCGTGAGCTGCAACCCGCGCACACACACACACACACACACACACACACACTGTACTGCCCAAGGCCAACACATATCATACTATTTGAGTGTATTAGTGACAGAGCATGTACGCACTTGCCACTAGAGTAGCTATAAATGGTTCACTTCACAGCATGCTCTCTGGACCGGCATGCCACCAGCAGCTCGCCCCCCCCCTCCCGCCCAGCGTCATTGGCAGCGCACAGAGTAAATTAACCCGACTGGCTTGACCTCACCACATGGGGTGTGAGCACAGTCTGAAAGTGTGTCCCTCCAACAAAAAAAACGCCACATCAAATCAACACCGAAACAACCGTCAGCAGCCAGCACTTCACCAGTAGAAATAGAAATGGAGAAGAATGGATACTGAACTGCTTTCTGTAGTCGTGTGTAGAGAACAAAAGAAAATGGCATTTGCTGTTAGTTGACATGATGACGACACGGCTACACGTCTGTTGGTCGCCAGCACACAGTTTGTATTATTAGAATATGATAGAATTAGCACACTAGCATTAAGCATTAAGTTGCTAGAGATCCCGAGAGGCCCAGGATACAATATTATACAATCTTATTGCGGTTTGTTTGGTTTGTCAACATGTATTGTATCCAATAAGATAAGAAAGTGTTTGTTTGGTTGATTTAAATCAATCATTTGAAATAGGTTTGTCAGTCAAGCAGACAGACCACTCAGCACGATCTAGTGGACTGACATAGCAATTGCGACCAAAAGGGTTCAATTTGTATTTGCAATAATAATAGTATATATAATAAAAGATCAATACTTGGCTTCCGTAAGTTAGCACGCCGTAACAGTTTTACATCATCTGTAAAAAAAACATTTATCATTTATTTGCAGCATATATCTTTTTGCAACACTACATTTTGCCGGTGGCCATCTTGGTTCTTTGCAACTAAAAGTGTCCCAAGAGGGTTGTGCCAAGTCCAACCAAACACTGAGGGAGACCCAGAAAAGTCAACTGTGCTACGAGTCGAAGGAGCCTTATTTGACTGTTAATCTTACAGGACGTATTGGCCTCTTTTTCAGTACCAGACATTGCCGCCGAACGATTTGCTTCTGCTTTGGGTCCACCAATCCTGCTCCCCGGCTCTAATCCGATCAAATCAACCTAGAGGTGGGACGGGACCCCTCGGTGTAAGATGGTACAGGCCCATCTGACTAGCTCTGCCAATATGTATGCACATTTCTGTGTGCTGCTCTGCAGGTTGGGGAAGCCTGCAGAGCTGTTGGACCCTGTGCTCATGTAACTATGGTTACAATGCATCTACTGTATGCATACATAGCAATACATCCCCAATATTGTATGTGCTTAGTCCCAGCTCATACTGTACCTCTCCATTCTGACTTTCAAACTATGCACAATTTATTTCACACACGGATGTATTTCTCCTCTGTAGTGCGTGTACCATAATGCAGTATACATACTAAACTATTCAGTCTGTTGATTTTATTCCATGAACACTAATTAGAGCCAGCAGCATTGAAATCAAATCAGTTACACGGTTTGGCTTAGCTCTGGATGGGGGATGAAATGTTCAAGATGTTGGCAGAAAGGTCAGTTGTTGTTATTGCTGACTAAAGACAGCAACAGGAAATTTAAATGAGTCGTGTTTTGTACGTAACATTTTTGACATATAGAAAGAAGCTCAGATAGAGGATTGGCCTGCAATCAGACAAAGATCAAAGACAAAGTTAAAACATTAACTACAATCCCAAGAGTATATTACGTCTTATTAAAATTGTACGAGCAACATGAAAGAATCTCAGAGCTGTGCACCTTGAACTCAAAATGAAAGCTGGAGCTCTGATCTTTTCATCGATGTGATGTCACAGTCCCTGTACAGTACGTTGGAATGGCTTTTTAAGACTCGGGCCTAAATGGTCTGTGATTCAGGCAGAGAATGCCAGCCTGCCAGCAAAGGGGAAAGGTAGATTGTATTATCTATGTATTAAAGAACTATATCAATCACAGGCTGAGGCAAAGACAGCTCATAAAACCTTCTGTAAAGATTTAAAAGTTAGCTATTTATCATTTGCAATAAATCAAAGATTCACTATAAAGGCTTTCTCTTTGCCATGCTGTCTTTGTAGAACTAGTGCAGTGCCCGGTCAGAGCGGGCCCACTGCTTGCAGGGTTCTCAAGAAGTACTCATTGAGAGAGATGCTCACAAGTCCAAGTCAAGTATCAATTCTTTGGTCATAAGTCCAAGTCAAGTCTCAATTCTTTGGTCATAAGTTCAAGTCAAGTCTCAATTCTTTGGTCATAAGTCCAAGTCAAGTCTCAATTCTTTGGTCATAAGTCCAAGTCAAGTCTCAATTCTTCGGTCAGAAGTCCAAGTCAAGTCTCAAGTCTTTGGTCAGAAGTCCAAGTCAAGTCTCAAGTCTTTGGTCATAAGTCCAAGTCAAGTCTCAAGTCTTTGGTCATAAGTCCAAGTCAAGTCTCAATTCTCCTGTGGTTGCAGAGAGCGTTCTAAAAGCACTGCATAGATACATCTAAGGAATTAAAAGCAGTAGCTGCATTATCATTACTCCTTTATTTATGAACATACAGTATCAGTAAGTGTTGTCAAGGTACGATACTCAAATGTATAACTTTGAAAAAATACGACTGACCGACCGACAGACACAATGCACTCCAACGTTGCAGGCATTCTCATCAGATGGAGCATATTAGAATAGTAGCTCGTCAGCAGCCTCCCAAAACAATAAAACAGCAGTCGTCAGACAACTTAGCCCATCAGCACACTGTTAAATTACAGCCATCAGCACCCCCTCCCCCCCTCTGGATCTAAACTCTCATCTCCAGCACCAGGAGAACAATCTGCAGAGTAATTAGCCTCCACCAACAGACAGTTACAGAGAGAAGGAGGACGTTTGGCTTGATTAAATTATTAAACCACACAAACAAAAAACAAAAGCAGCATCAAACAGGCACTGCGGTTCTTCTTCAAAGCTCCTCGCTGTTCCCTAAATACAGAATACAGAGAACGCGTTCTCCCAAGCCACCAGTTGGCATAATTAGCTAAACGTGTGCATTTGTGCACTTTGTGCATGAGGGTGTGTTTGTGTACCCATTCCTCCAACTGCTATCTAAAATAACCAAGTGGTTAACGACAACATGATGTCAGGGAGCCCCCCCACACACACACACACACACCAACGTCATCGTACACACACACACACATCACACGTGTCTCCACACATACACATTAAACAATACTCTAATTACAACATTTAGAACTCCCCCTTGCCTCCTGCGTCGCTCCAACCCCCAACACACAAATCTGTGAATCTGGAATTGAATTTAGCCCAAGTTGAGGGCTGAGCTGGCATGAAAAGACTATTTGATTAGAACGCCAGTTGTTTCATTTGTGGTGCAGCAGATTGCAGAGCCTCTCTATCCGGTGTGCAATCTGTATTCATTACTCGGTGTAAAAGGATGATCCATGTCCTGACACCAGGCTCATCATTTCATGCAGATGCACAGCAGCTCCACAAGGTCCTTACCAAGCCACCATACCAAACCTCTGCTATCCTCATCTCCCTTTCCCCTGCTCACCACCTTATCCCTCTTTCCTTGTTTCCTTTCCCCTTTCCCCAACGCTAGCATCATATCTTGGTTTCTCTGATGACATTCTGGCTTTAAATGAGTAAAGCTGTGCTAAATGTACAACTGGTTGGCGGGTTAGATATTGACAAAAAAACGTTTTCAATATTTTAGGTAAAACTGAAGAGGTATTGCCAATAATCTGTACTATTGTGTTGATAAATGCTTAAAACATTTAGAATTATTCTTTTCTTTGAATATTCCATTTAACTGTCGTGGTATTACAGGTAAAAGAAAATATATATTTTGTTCCTACGCGAACGACACCCTGCTTCTAAAGAACCAAAGCCATCTGAAAAGAACAGTTTACTCACATATATCTCTCTTCCCTCTTTCTTTTCTGTCTGTATTCATTGCCTCGCCACCTTTCTTTTTATCCCATGCTGTGGCTTACAACCCTGCTCTCTATTTTCAAGGACTGCAAAGGCCTGCTGGCACTTTGCCACCTGCAAGAAAAAAAATGTCAAAAGGAAAAAAAACTGCAAAGCATTCTGGTGCCTTTATTTGAGCATGTATGAATTATTCGGCACTAGTCAAATCCTGCCCCGCAGCCACGAAAACAGAAAAAGTTTGCCAACACTCTCGCGCGCACTTGACTGCTCTTTGCACTCTGTGCCTTGATTCGCGAAATTAGCGGCGAGAGTCCACTTTGGCAGCATCTCACTCCGCCATACTGCCGGGCTCCGAATGGATGGCCGACTGATGGGCGCACACACCAAACCCTCTGCAGATGTTCCCATGCCAGCCAAACATCTCCCAACTCCAAGCTGTTTCATGACATTTCGCACATAAACAAAAACACAAGTCCCAAACTTCCATAAGGCTGACTCGACTCTAGATGCTTGCACTTTTGTATTTCATCAAAAGAGTACTGCGAGACAATTGTTACAGCTCATTAGGGAAACTGTATTATTAGGCATGCATATTGTATTCTTAACCCTACAAGTCTCAGGAAACTGTGAGCTCAGAGTTCTGCATGACTCTCTGCGAAATAAAAAGTGTGTCTGGTTAATTTTCAAACATGCCCTGAAGCTCTGTGCCTCCTTTTTAAAGTGAATCAAGCTAAAAATAAAGCAATGAATTTTGATAAGGAACCTTGCGTCAGCAGCGATAACCCTCAGGAAACTAATTTTGCTATCAGGAAGACGATTTGAAAATTCATTCGGTGCTATTGTCATATCCTTTTGTCCATGTCATTATGAAGTGATCTGGGGAGCATCAGCCTTGATAATGAGGAAGGATGCCTTAATTCGTCTTAACAGAACAAGGTCACTTAAGATACCCTAACGCTCCCTGACACCACTGTCTGATGTCTTGTCTGTCTTTCAAAACCAAACAAGTCGTTCCACAACTTCCTTCCAGGGTTTGAAACTAGTATCCTAAACTTTCGAGCCTTTTGGTTGTGTTTTTGAAGTCAAATAATCCCTTTGGCAGAGTCACACAGAAGCCAATGCCTCTCCTTTGGAGACTGCAGAGAGGGGAAGCTTAAAAAATGAACTTCCAGAGGAGAAGAAGACCACACCGTACATGCCTATCTACCGTGTGCCATGTGCTGAAGGCAGGAGGGGAAGAAAAGGCTAAACATGGCATGGCCAGCCGGAGTCTTTTAGACAAACAATGAGACAAGTAGACATGTTGACAAGCATGGAAGTGGGTTTGTGGCTCTTTGTCAGTACGCAGGAGCCCTCTCCTTGTGTATGTTGCCGTATGGGTAGACCTGATAGAAGTGCAGGAGTCCAATACCGGAGCTATATATCCACCCAATGTTGTCCCGCCACGAAAAAAACTGCCACCAACCAGCTGTCGGCGGTGCACGCTCACGCCACGCCAGCAATGATTAGCCCACATTCATCCAACAGCGTTCGCTAGAGACCCGCCTGTCCTCTTCTCCCTCTGTCACTGCTGAAGGACATCACAACACAGACACGGCGGTGGAGAGATGCAAGGAGAACGGAAGAAAGGCGGGACGAGACGGAGGTGGGATGGACACGGGGGAGTGCAGTGTCCCTCCACACTTCAGTCAACCTGAGAAGGCCGGGAGGTGCGGGGTTGAGGTTCAATGCATTGATCCACAGAGAAGTGGCCGAGAGAGGCCATCCACGCCAAAACATTGGCCAGAGCCGACGGAGCAGTGCTCAGATAAGAGCCTCTGTTATGCAGGCTGGCATTGATGTTGCCCACAACCAGCGGCTGACTTCCCAGAAGTGCCGCCAACGTGCTCTATTTAGAGATGTATTGCTTACACGAACAAGTCATTTCTTGTAAATACACCACTCCTCTTCCTCCTCCTATGCCCTCTCTTCCTGCTTCTGTCTCTTCTGGATGGAAGGAGAAAAGAAAAAAATCAATGTGCTTCACATCCATTACCCGGCTCTCTCCCCATCTCTCTGTCTTTCTCTCCCTCACTCTCCTTCACTCTATTTGTTTTTGTCTCTGCTTTTAGCACAAAGACGTCAGCATATTAATGGTGTATCTTTCAAACTGATGAGTAAATTGCACATTCACAAAATGACACATTGTAGAGGATGTTTGAAGGCCTTTTAAACCAAATTAGGCATCATGACATGTGACATCACATAGAATATTGAAACCATTTAGAGTATTGTTTCGAGCCCAATCACATGCAGTTTCAAACAGAAGCTGCATAAAAGTAAGAAAGGTTGATAAGCTTCAGCAAGACATGATCAATATTGACTCTGTGATAGTTTGAACCCCCTATTTTGTGTTTAACTTTATGTGCCATCCAACTTTTTCCCCTTGACAAATTGTGTAACATCTCTGATGATGAATTTAAAGAGGTGAGCAATGTCCGCAACAGCAAAGTGGTGACGGCTCTTTGGGGATTCTGGGTAACATGGCCTATTCTGCTTCAGGTCGTCCTCTTTCCTGATTATGGAGAGTAACCGTCCTGCTCTGTGCGTTTCCCTGGACAAGTGAGGCTTACAAATCACCCCTGCAGCAGTTGGAAGAGCTGGAGGAGTTGAAGGCACTCGGCTCAAGGTTTTACTGCCCGTCTTCTGTGAATGGCTCCCTGAAGGCTCCTATGAGAATAGCTCACAGCCGTGCCCTTCACGGAGGCTGACATCAAGCACACCCCTACAGCAGAATGGAACGGCATATCAACTTACCCAATGGGGTGTCATATCAACTCATCCACGGGTTTCTGGTCATAACATAGGTAGAAGTTGAAATGAAATAGTACTAGTGGCCATACCACCCCATCAAGACACCGCCTTCATTTTTGTTGTTTTTTGTTGTTGTTGTTTTGTCGCTCTTTGTGTTCATTCTGGGTCTCTTTGTAGTTTTAAGCCTTTTGGTTTTGTGGCACTTTGTGATTGCTTTCGTCATTTTGTAGCTGGTTGGTCTTTATGTAGTTGGTTTGTGTCTCTTTGGGGTGATTTTGAGTCTCTTTGTAGTTGCTTTGTGTTCATATGGAGTCATTGTGTTTCTCTGAGGTCGTTCAGCCTGTTTTCATCGCCGTTGTGAGTATCTGTGTGTCCATCTGCACCTATTTTGCATCTTTTAGTCGTTGTTTTGGTTTCATTGTCGTAATTAATGATTCTTTGTTATTTCGAGTACTGGTTGGTACAAGTCTCTTTAACCCTTTGGTCTTTTAGGTCATTTTGAAATCAATATTATACCCCCTCCCGCCTATGGGTCATTTTGACCCGATTCAATGTTTCACCCTCCTGTTACCTTTATATTTACTAACATATTTTACCCTTTGGGTTCAATTTGACGCCAGCAATTAAAACCTCCAGAAAATTATTAGAATTAATATTGTTTTCCAAGTTTAAGTGTGAGGCACTTTATGTTTGTTTGTTGACTACCGAAAGAACACCGACATTAAACATTGAATGGGGTCAAATTAATGGGGGGGGGGGGGGAGGGTGTAATATTGATTCGGGTCAAAATGACCCTAAGGCAACACAAGGGTTAAGTGACACTTTGTAAGTTAAGGCCACGGGGCCCTGACATTGGGCAATATGTTTTTAAAGGCCCTATTAATGAGTTTGATTATTTTAAAGTAAATTAGATGCCCTGGTTCTCTCCACCTAAATACACTGTGTAGCACACAGGTGTGAGTTAGTCATGAATGGCTACAACAATGGCTACATTTCAAAATGCTTGGAGAATTCATGTCTGTTGACAGCAACCCCATCTTTGTCGGATGACCAAGACCGGGAGAAGAAATATGTACCGTCACCGTATTATCACTTCTCTCCAACTGTTTCACCTTAACGTCTTAACGTGCATTCTTTGCTGTTGGATAAAGTAAAAATGATGAATGACCAAGTCAACAAGGCCAATCTCTGGTATCTTTTAAGTATTCCGATATACACCTGAATACATTTAATCGAAACATGTTTGCCAAAGCTCAAGACTCAAATCTTACCAGCATCAAACTGGGCAACACAAAAGAAAATACTAAAAGCAGCAGTTGTTAGGTCGTGCTAAACTGATTTTCAATGAATGAAATAGTCAATGACAGTTGTGAGGACGAATCGTTTGTCGAGCTGCTTTTTGAGGCTGTACTTTTTACATAAGTGCTGATGTCAGCACGCTAACATGGATATCATGGGCACAGTTTCAGTTTAGCATGTTAGCATGCTAACATCTGCTAATTGGCAGTAAACACAAAACTTAGCTGAGGCTGTGTTTAGTTTTGCATGTGTTTGTCATAAATTACAAAATGAAGAGGTTGGTGCTTGAGGATCATCCAAATTATTACAATTCTTCCAGAGGGGAACATGAATGTCCCTTCAAATTCTCAGGACAATCCTTCCTATAGCTGGAACTTAAAAGTCATCATCCAGAAATGTTTTCTTTGTGAATTTTTGAAATTGTGGAGCCTTTTGTTCTTCATTTTTAAGGAGCATAACAAAGAAACTCATTTAATTAAGTTAAAGTATCATCAGAAAGATAAGAGTCAAAAGCGGACTCCAAAGTGTGTCTCCTCGTGGCCCATAGAGACTCGAACCAAATACTCTGCAGAAGTATCTTTTCGCTTCTCCCAGAGAAAATACGCCAAACCAAGCAAAACCTCAAATAGTGTCCCGGTCATTGCAACCAAACGTTACCACAATTGGGCTTTTTGGGGTAAGTGAGTGGTTTGAAAAACACAAAAAAGAAAGAACATACAAAAAAGAGACATTCATCCATCCATCCATCCATCATAACCGGTGCAACGGTGAAGCCAATTTCCACAAAGCTGCTAAGCTGATTGAGGCAGACCAAATCTGTTTCACCAGCTTACATTCCTTCAAAATGGCCATCTCACTTCCAATATCACAGGCTTTTACTGTTCCCCATTCCCCTGGCTCAGGCTGAGAGTTAGCAAGGCTTAGCTGGATGAAACACTCCAACAGCCCAGTTCTCCCCTGGAACCCACTGATATCTCTATAGCACAGCCTCTCCCCACATAGCTCCACATAGTTGGTTCATTTACTATTATTCCATGTCTGTTTAATTTGTACGTCGAGTTTTTGTTTTAAAATCAAAAGGGTGTTACGACCATGAGGATGTAAATGAAAGATCTATGTGACGGCTGATGAATGTAGGCATACAGACCCAATCTGATTACAGAGCCTGTATACACAAACACACACACCTTGGAAAACTGCGAAGGCAGCACTTAACCACAACACCTTCTACGGGAGTAGATTAAATTCAGACCTCTTTGAAGAAGGAAATTGGACAGATAAGAAAGAAGATTTCAATGAAAGAAACTTGCGAGGGTGCCTATAGAGAGAGGGCGGGGCAGTGTCAAATAAAATGTTTTCTCACCTGTAAGCTTACTCGTGCATGTGCCACAGTACATAGCGTGGTCATATACATGACAGTTATCACTCTTTCGTCCTTTCCTGTTGTGTGTTTGCCTCCTCGCTTGCTGTCTCTCTCTCACATTTTCTCTGTCATTTTGCCACAAGAGCAAATATCCTGTTGGCCCAGGCTGCAGACTGCTGGTGCTGGTCTATCTGGCCCTGGGATCGATCCGGCTCCAAGCCGAGGCCTCCCATTCATCTCAGAGCCATAAAATGTGATTAGTGCTGACTTCAGCACTGCAGGGAGATGGGCCGATAGGCCTGATAGCCTCAGATAGGCTGGGCTGGACACTCTACAGGAAGACAGCAGCTACAGCATGCAGTGGATTCATCCTTATCTTTTTTTTCCTCTGTTTGCTTTTTTCTCCCTCTCAACTTTGTAAACCTCTTACCCCCTCCCCCTTTCTATCCTACTCCCTCCGTCCTTATGTTTTGCTGTCTTCTCACTCACTCTAAACTGCATCGCTCATTTTTTTTTTGTTGGCTTCATATCTAACACTGAGATTGTATGCGCAGAAGTTACATTGCAGCAGAAAACCTTCAGTGGATGCCAATATTCTCAGGTTCACCTTCGTTTTATCACGCAACGTTAAATTCAAATAGCAAGCCTCCCTCTCGCTAAAGCCACACCCACTGAACCCACATATCTCTGTGGCATGTGACCGTCTGTCAGCCAATCACGAAGCTCGGAGCTCACCAGTGGCAGAATCAAGCTCCACTGCAGTGACAAGAAGTGGAGGAAATAGATGACTGGCTCAATTCTGAGGGGAAACATCATTGGTGGTGTTGTGATCACACGTTGCTGTGTGTTAGAGGACATTCTAGGAGGCGACAGTTTCTCTCTGTAAACACTTCTCATGCAAATTAATGCAGAATCTGTGAGCAACAGGACAAGACTTTAATATATGAGAAGTTCTGGTTTCCGTTTGTAGTCCTAGTAGCATTGACCTATAAGGTTCGAGTGGGCTTTGGTTGAATGCAGGTAAACAGTCCATGTTGAGAGGAAAAGAGGAACCCGTTGGCTGTCGTCTGACGGCCACTTGGATATTTACTCATCTCTATAAACAAATATTCACATACGAACGCAGATATCGGGTCAACTCCATTCTCGAGTCCACAAGTTGGACTATAATCGAAGTGGAAGAAATGACCGATGCACAAAGGATTACCGTTCGCATGAAGACTGCTTGGTTTTTATCGTAAAGAGGTGAAGTGGAAAAGATGTGTTTATCGGTTGAAATTAGTTTGAAGCAGCCATTAATGCAGATGTCAAACGTGCATATAACACCAGTTGTACTCATAACACGCCTTCATCAGTAAGGACACAGTGCAGAAGTAAAGGGTCCGAGAGTCCTGGCACATTCCAGGACATCGGTGTCACAGTTGGTAGACATTGTATGATTGAGCCAATTTAGTAACCTTAGAATAGACGTGTCTGTGTGTGTGTGTGTGTGTGTAATGAGAGATCAAATGGAATTGGGAAAGAAATCCCGCTTTATGATGAATGGTAGCATTAAACCAGTCCGCAGCATCCTGACCTGAGTCTCGCGGACGTTCTCCACTGTGAAGTTGAACCAGACTCTGAAGCGGGGGTTGCAGGTGTCGGGGCGGATGAAGAGGTCAAACTCAAACTCACTGATGTAGTCGACCCGGCCGAGGTTCCCTGCAGAGGCAGTGAAACAGCTTACATTAGCTTCTGACGGAGCTCAGCAGAACCACAGAGCACTATTTGCTCTGCGTTCCTTAAAGTTCACAATCAGAGCACTCAAAACATTACAAACACACAAACGGGCAATTGCAAGAGAAAATTATGTCATAAGCACAGCCTCATTTCAAATTAAGGATGGGCTTTCAAAGACGTGTGTTTAATCGATAAGTGTCGACTAATAGTGCTTCACTGTCATGGTGGTCTCCCGCATGGTTTATTCCTGCAGTATTTGCACATTCGACCACTTTGGGAAGTTTTTCAAACCAAGTCAGCGCCCACAGAGAGCCGTTACCACGAGGAGCAGAAAGACCAACAGACGGGGCTTTTCCAGCCATCCATATCTGACACACAATATCCTATCCACAGCAAAAAGATCCAGATGATCAGAGGAAGGATAATTAATCCGATGGGAACTATTTACTCGCTTCCAACTCTCCTAGCTGTCTATATGACTGGGTGGTACATGATGACATGACAAGCTTTCTAAACACAGGCCGTATCCGTATCTTCTGATTCATATGTGGGCACACATGGAGTGAAGACGCTTGTGGTGCATCGCCTGTGATTTAATGATTGTCAAAGAAAAAAAGACAGAACGGGGGGAAGGGAGCGAGAAGAGAGGGAGTCAGCCAACTTACACGGGAGGGAGAAAATGACAAATTGACAGCTTATTTTCCCAGAATGCTGTGCTTAACCCGATGCATGAGATCAGTCACTTCCAGGCAGCTGCCAAAGAGTTAAGTTTACTGGCAAACTTGGCTCCACACCCCCACAACTCGACATCAGGGCACTGTTGACCACCTGGTGGCAAGTAGTTCTGCAGCAGCACACACACACACACACAGGCACAGCTGATTATGGACAGATGGGCTAACTACCACACTGTCAAAGTAGATCCCACTCCTTCTGCCATTGGAGAGAGATATTCCACTCGTCAGCTTGCGAGACACACACACACACACACACACACGCACACGCTGCGCTGCTCCACTGATGCTACCCACAGAAGTGCTATCATCAGTTTATATAGGACCGCAGGAACCTACAAGGCCGCTTTGATGCATCAACAAGACCAGTATTTAAGCTTACATTTGTATACTGAACACAGCGTGCATCAGGAACACACGAGCAGCGAGAAAGAAACTGCAAGAGGATATTGTGCAACAACGAGCTGGTGATTGATTCGTATTTATATTTGAAGCCCATCCGCCAAACAGTTTCCGCAGCTCGCACTAATGGCGAGTGGCGTCTCATTCCAGCACACAGGAGCTCGGAAAGAAATCTCTCTCTGCAGGTCACTTTAAGTGTGAAGGGAGTGGCTGAGCGCTGCCGAAATATTGTTGTTCTTGATCGACTCATTCGTAGACTCTTATTTTGTGCGAACAAAAAATAGGCGATTCCCCTGAAAATATATGTTCTGAACATTATGTTACGTGTTAATACCCGGTACCCTGTCCTTCATTTCGCCATGACAACAGTGAACCGCCGTAGGATAACTTTTGTGTGATATCATCACTTAGAGAGAGAATGATTGATTCGATGACTGAGGCCCCGACTGGCCAACCCGAGCTACGAAGTGGCAGGCAGGGGACGAGCAATTTGGCTGGTTTTGCAATGCAATCTTGAGCCATTGAATGCAGATAAAGCCAAGAGCAGGCGGAGGGTTGAACCAGACACAGCTGCAGCTCGCGAGCACGGACAAAGAGAGAGGAGGCAGACGGCAGAGCAGCACCTGTTCCACAAAGATGTGGATCAAATCGATCATCTCTCATAGCGACAGCGCAGCTATCACTGCCAAATACTGCCGAGTACACCAAGTTCATAATGGCTCCAAAGTTTACCCTTCCTATTAATCTTAATAACGCTATTCAGTGGGAGAAACACCACCACTCTCTGAGGGCACTTTCGTTATTTACATGCACACGCTTTTCTAGATTTAAAGTGAGACAAACCATTATCAGACATCAACACATTGATTTGTGAATCTCTACTGTGAAAATCATCCTGACATGGTTATAGAATTCCACTACAGTCACCTGGAAATAACCCCGAAATGAAGCCAATCAATGTTCCTCTGTGATTGCATCGGTTGCCTTGCAGTGAGTGAAACTACTACTGTATGTCGTTAAACCAGAAGAAGATTGGACGAGTCGTTACAAAGCCTGTCAGAGATTATACGGAAGCAAAAAAACGGTGATGATAATTTACTTTGTTTTCAATGTGTTTCCACAAATCAGGGGTTTCGCTATCGTTACCGACGAAGAGGGAAAGATTTGACAAAACATCACAGTGATTACGAAAGGAAAGCAACAAGAATACGCTGCAAGTTGGGTGCAAGGCACAATCACGTTTTATTCACAACAATTAAGAATGAATTGGGTGTAAATGGGGCCAATTTATTGCGTCTGTCGTTGTCACCTCACAGCTTTAAAAAGAAGAAAAAAATGTTTTTAATGCTTTTTAGAAAATCCTAATTTTTTTCAACACTGTGTGGGTGTGTGTGTGTGTGTGTGGGGGTGGGGGTGCATGTGTGAGTAAAGCTATATATTTGAATTCCCAATAGCCCGAAAACTGAAAGGGGGAGATAAAGTCAAACAGCTGCGTGGAGAATCTGTGCTTTGCTTGCTTGTAGTTGTCCATCGAAGCCGATGATGACGTCCACTTCTGACTTTCAGCGGTGAGTTTTCTGGTGGCTGTATAGTCCTATCCTGGATCCACAGGTCTTGTCGCAGGTGGGACATGCGTATGTAGTAGTGGTGGTCCTGGCAACCTTGGTTGTTTTTCTTGTATGCCTTCTTTCCTGCCTCCTGGCTGTCCTGTCCTCCTCCAGTGCTGTGGTCCCGTCTTGGCACATCTGACGCCAGGTGTTACGGTCAGCAGCCAAGCCCTCCAGGTCCCCTGGTCTGATTTTACATTTCTTTAGCGCTGTTTTTATCTGGTCTTTAGAGCGCTGGCCTTGGGCGAGCTGGCCATACAGCACTTTGTGAGGCAGCCGATTGAGGGGCATCCTTATAACGTGCCCCAGCCATCGTAGCTGGTAGTGGGTGATGGTGGCCTCCATGCTCCTACAGCCTGCTCTCCTGAGGATCTCGGTGTGTGGCACTCGGTCACGCCAAGTGATTCCTAGCATTCGCTGGAGACAGCGGATGTGAAAATGCTCCAGGGACTTCACATGGCGGCTGTAAGTGACCCAGGCTTCACAACTGTACAGGAGGGTGGTGATGCACACTGCTTGATACACAGAGATTTTTGTATGGAGGTATAAGTTCTTGTTTTGAAAGACCCGGCGCCTGAGTCTCCCAAAGGCAGCTGATGCTTGTTTGATTCTGTTCTGGACCTCATTGTCGATGTTATTGTCTTCAGAGAGGATACTCCCGAGGTATTTGAATGATGGTACTACAGACAGATGCTTATCATTGATGCTGAAGATGGGTGGCGTGGGTGGGATGTTGGTGCTCCACTGACAGACTACCTCTGTTTTGGTGATGTTGATGGTCAGCCCCATCCTGCTGTAAGCCTTCACAGCTGCATCCAGGACAGCCTGGAGGTCTTGTGGAGTGTGAGCCACCAGAGCGCAGTCATCTGCATACTGCAGCTCAAGGACCCTCACTCTGTGCAGCTTGGTGGTGGCCTGCAGCCTCCTGATGTTAAAGAGGTTGCCATCGAGCCTATAGACTACTGTCACCCGCTGTTGTCCTCAATTTCCTTATGGAGAAGCTGGGTGACGCATAGGAGGAAGATGTTAAAGAGCACTGGTGCTAGTACACACCCCTGCCTGACCCCTGTGCACACAGGGAAGGAGGCAGACTCTTGTCCTCCTATTGTCACCCTAGCATTCATACCATCATGAAACTGTCGGAGGATGTTGACAAACTTGTTAGGGCATCCAAACCGGAGCAGGATGTCCCACAGTAGGTCTCTCTGCACAGTGTCGAAGGCTTTGGAGAGGTCGACAAAAGCCATAAACAGGTCTTGATGTTGCTCCCTGCACTTTTCCTGAAGCTGCCGGGCTGTGAAGACCATGTCGACTGTACTCCTGTTCTTCCTAAAGCCACACTGTGATTCTGGGAGCAATGCCTCTGTGATGTTGTTGAGGAGCCTCTGCAGCAGCACCTTGGCCAGGACCTTACCAGCAACAGCAAGGAGTGCTATACCCCTGTGGTTGCCACAGATGGTCTTGTCACCTTTGTTTTTATATATAGTGACAATTTTGGCATCTCTCCATTGCTGTGGGATGTTTTCATCAGCCCATACTTTAGTGATGTGTTGATGTAGCGCTCTTGTACAGAGGTAACCACCCTGTTTAAGCAGTTCCGCAGGGATATTGTCCATGCCAGGAGAGTTGTTGTTCTTCAGAGAGCGGACGGCTGACAGGACCTCCAGGAAGGTCGGGGGTTGGTTAAGGTTGTCAATCGGTGGAAGTTCAGGCAGTTGATCCAGGATGGTGCGGTCTGCTTTAGAGTCCTGATTAAGCAGGGTATTAAAATGTTCAGCCCACCTCTCCAGTATACTGCTCTGGTCTTTAGGACTCTGAGCCCATCTGCGGTTTTAACAGGAGTGATGCAGTGGTTTGTTGGGCCGTAGATAGATTTGACTGCATTGTAAAAGTTATGCATATCATTTCTATCAGCGAAAGATTGGATTTCCTGTGCCTTCTCTGTCCACCACTTGTTTTGCATTGTCCGTAGGGTCTTTTGCACTTCACGCCTCGCCCTCTGCCATTGCTGTCTGGCGGTGCTCAATGAGGGGTTTTTCAGGGTTGCCTGGTGTGCTTTGTGCATGACGTTCAGTGAGTTACGGATGGTGTCTGAGTTATTGTCAAACCAGTCCTGGTGGTTTTGGTCTTATAGCCGATTGTGTGGGCTGCTGCTTCATGAAGGGCTGAGCTGATAGCGGTCCACTGTAGGTCTGTGTCATTCTCTCCTCTCAAGGTGAGTTCAAGCTCTTCAAGTTTTTCAGCCAGGGAGCATCGGAACTCATTTCTTGTGCTGGTATCCTTCAGACGGGCACAGTCTAAGCGTCTCCCACTGACCCCACGTTTCCGCATGGGGGGGCGTACGCTCATGTGGACTTTGGCCACGATCATCCTGTGGTCTGTCCAGCATTCTGCACCTCTCATGGCCCGGCATATGAGAACGTCTTTGATGTCACAACGTCTCACGATGACATAGTCAATCAGGTGCCAATGTTTAGAGCGTGGGTGCATCCATGATGTTTTATATTTGGTCTTTTGCTGGAAGATGGTGTTGGTTATGGTCAGGTTGTGCTCAGAGCAGAGAGTACGTAATCTCATGCCATTTGAGTTGGCCTGACCAATACCATGCCTGCCAAGCACTCCTTTCCATATCCTGTCACTCTGCCCCACACGAGCATTGAAGTCCCCAAGGAGGAGGATCTTGTCGGTCTTGGGGATCCGGTGGAGAGCCTCATCCAGTGACTGATAGAATGAGTCTTTAACCTCAGTGTCGGATGGCAGTGTTGGCGCATACACACTAAGAAGTGTAGCAAAGCGGTTCTTCGCCAGGGGGATACGGAGGGTCATCAGTCTTTCACTGATGCCCACAGGTGTTTCAGTGAGTCTTGGTAGCAGTGTGTTCTTGATGGCCAGTCCCACACCGTGCAGATGTTGTCCACCTGGGGGATAGCCTTTCCAGAAGAAGGTGTAACCAGACCCTTCCTCTATCAGCGACCCTTCATCAAGGAGCCTGGTCTCGCAAAGTGCGGCGATGTCGATGTTGTAACGCCTCAGCTCGGCCGCAATCAGTGCTGTTCTTCTGTGAGGTCTTTCGGTTCTGCCATAGGAGTCCAGGAGGGTTCTTACGTTCCATGTTGCCAGTTTTAGGTTTTGGGTTTTTTTTCTTCTGTTTCGACCGCAGAAGTGGAATGACCCGACAGGTGCGGTAGCCTGTCCAGGTGCGAGTTGAGTGGGCATTTTTTAGGCCACCTTTTCTAGGCCCCTCCTCGGATTGAGGTGAGCAGTGTGGTCCCTAAATAGGGGCTGCTCAGTCACACAGGGTGCTGCCGAGATCAGCTGCCACTCAGTCCCAGCTGATAGCGACCAATATCCTGTGCCGCTGACGTGCAGGGCTCTGACTAGAAGCTCCCAGTCTATTCAAACCTGCTCCCGTCGCCAGTTGCCCCAACGCCGCCAGTCTTCAACCAGATGTGGATCCAGAGTATTCACCGTGGTCAGAGGTGGATACCTGCGCAAAGAGATTATTTAGAGTGCCGTTGGAGGCGCGCTATCCCCAGTAGCACTATCTTCGCCATGGTGAGGTAAATCTGGTGGCATGGGTGAGCCCAGGACGACCAGTTCCCCATCCTGGCTGCAGGAGGCTGCCGGGTCCTGGCTGTGTTTAGGCCCGCCTATTGCGCACCGCCAGCGCATTGCTTTTCTGTCGGGGTCTGCTCCCTTAGCCCTGCCTCAAGAGGCTAACCCACAAGGCAGTGGGGCTATTTGCCCATAGCTGGGGCAGTGGTTGATGGGTGCCAGGGCATGTCCACCTTGTGGTGGGCCTGCACACCGCATCTCTGGGGCCCACTGCTGCTCCGAGATCCCCTGCAGTTTAGCCTGGGACCGCAGGGTACCCAGTTACCATGTGTGGCCACGAGGAGGCACTGCAGGAGTCTTGGTGGTGGAGAGGCTATGTACTGGCAGAGGAGACTTACGCTCTCGGCTCCTCTTTTCACCCCCTATGAGGGAGCTAGCCAGCGGCGGTAGCTGAAAGCAGAGAGTTGCAAGCAGAGGGCAGCATGCAACATGCAGCATGCACTAACTACAAGCACTTCTGCACTACTGCACTAGACGCTTCACAGCCACCCTGTGTGAATCTGTAGGCAGGTTAGCAAAGCTTATCAAAAACCTTCTCACACCCATGATATTTAAAGCAAGCTTAATTTGTCCCCGGGCCTGCAAATAATTTCGAATTCAAAATTCCTACGGTTCTCCAAATACCTACACTACCGTTCAAAAGTTTGGGATCACCCAGACAATTTCGTGTCTTCCATGAAAAAATCACACTTTTATTGATCAAATGAATATAAAATATAGTCAAGACATTGACAAGGTTAGAAATAATGATTAATATTTGAAATATTAATTTTGTTCTACAAACTTCAAGCTCAAAGGAAGGCCAGTTGTATAGTTTATATCACCAGCATAACTGTTTTCAGCTGTGCTAACATAATTGCACGGGTTTTCTAATCAGACATTAGTCTTCTAAGGCGATTAGCAAACACAATGTACCATTAGAACACTGGAGTGATCGTTGCTGTAAAAGGGCCTCTATACACCTATGGAGATATTTCATTAGAAACCAGACGTTTACACCTAGAATAGTCATTTACCACATTAACAATGTAGAGAGTGTATTTCTGATTAATTTAATGTTATCTTTATTGAAAAAACAGTGCTTTTCTTTGAAAAATAAAGTCATTTCTAAGTGATCCCAAACTTTTGAACGGTAGTGTATATATCAAGCTATGTCATGAAAACCCCAAATAAACTAATGTTTATTGGCCGTGTTTCTGCAGAAGAGCCAAACGAGAGCGACCGAACTGAGTATCTGTGTGTGAAGACTGTAGCGTGGGTAGCAATAGACAGCAGCCATGGGCGGCTGCGTTATTGAGCCTGATGCTGGAAGGCCTGAAGAGAGAGATGGCTGCGGCTCCAACGTTAGAATTACATGTTCAGCCCGTGGAGCAGCGGGGATATGACACGCCATTGATCCCCGTTTTAATTTTATGGTGGCTACCTCCACATTCGAACGCTTTGGTGGGCTGGTAGTCTGACCCCTTTTAATCAATCCCACATAAATTAGCATTTACCTAGCGTAAACGGACAACAGATTTTCGGGAAATGCCCTCTGAACTAGATAAAGCAAAAGAGAATTCATGTTCAGTCTGTATGATGTTGAGAAGCGATGTGCAGTACAGTAGATAGGTCAATAATTATATCTGGTTCCTTATGGGACAGTCTGTATAAGTGTAAGTAAAACTAATGAACTACAGACTGTATTCTGTGTGTGAGAAGATATGAAAGAGAGGGGGAAAAAGACCATTTCTAGTCCTTGAGATCTCTTGCATAATTCCTCTCGAGTATCATCACTCTCCATATTCTTCTTCAGTGGTGTCTTGGCAGGTTATGTTGAATATCAATCTCTGTCCTTGAGGGAAAACTAGTGCAGCAGTTAGACATGAACAAATTGGCTTTCAATGAACAGCTTAGCACTGCTGGTGCAGCCCAACAAAACACAGTCACTGGTTCTGAACAGGATTTTACACATGACAGCCTCTCCTTGAGGAAAACCCTGAATAAAACCCTCCTTCTCCCTCTATCTTAGTCTGTCTTTCTCCAATCCCTCCTCTCCCACTGTATTTCACACACACCCAGGAAATCAAATAAAGTACAAATTGAAAATTGTCAAGTATTTCATTTCTTTTTTTAAGAAAAATGGAAATCACACGACGCTATATGTCGGGGGCTGAAAACAAACGTTGTTGTAGAATGGATATGAAACCTGCGTCATTACACAGGGCCATAGGCAAGTAAACAGGGTGGCCAAGTGGACAGTCAGTCATTCACACATGGGCTCATAGCCTCAGTGTGTGTGTGTGTGTGAGAGTGTGAGAGAGAGAGCTGGAGAAGGAGCAGAAGAACCTGGCTAATGTAATCCCATTATGGAGGTACAAGAGGGAGCAGTCACAGTGCTCAGCCCACACAATGGGCCGGCCTTCAGCCTGTAGCTATACACTGGATGGATGGTTTCTGCCATGCAGATGGATCGTCGTACAGCAGCAGCAGGCTCGCCTGCCTCAGGCCTGAGGTGGAACTCACTCACACAACCAGCCATTAGAATGGTAATAGGGAGTTGTTTCCAAATGAAATGGACTCTGTGGTTACAGCGCGTCCTACTTAGCAGACGTGTTGCCTGTCGCCTCCTAAATCTTACAGGTTTTCACACAGGTTTTCACTAATATTTACCAAAAAAAATACATGAAATTAAAATTATTTGAAATATTGACGGGACCATAACACAGTAAACATGTACTTTAACTGATATTTTCATTTTTTTTAACAATCTTTTTGTTAACATATACAAACAGGAATTCCTGTTTTTTTTGTTATGTTTTCTTTTATTTGGAGATATTGACAGGACCATAACACAGTAAACATGTACTTTAACTCATATTGTTATTGTTTTTCATCTTTTTGTTAACATATACAAACAGGAATTCCTGTTTTGTTGTTTTTTAATATTTTTTAATATTTGGACATATTGACAGGACCATAACACAGTAAACATGCACTTTAACTGATATTTGTTATTGTTTTTCATCTTTTTGTTAACATATACAAACAGGAATTCCTGTTTTTTAAAGCAATTACTTTTGTTTTACCAAATTGAACAACGCCTGCTGCTGACAATCTACACATACACTCCCACGCCAGATAGCACATTACATTTCTTTTGAGTGACATCGGCGTAGCCCCAACTTTGTTTAAACACCAGACAAGAGATGAAACGAGTGCGGTGCTGCCGGGGGAGACCAGCCAGCCACCTTTTTAAACGTATTTTTTTGCTGTGTTCCATTTCATTATTGGAAAACACATCAGTTTTCCCCCCGGCTGCTCTGCGGTCTAAAGAGGATTCCTGAACACAGAAGAGGGGGACTGATAAAGATAGAATTGATTCCAGCCAGCAGCAGCGGCAGCCATAGTGAAGGGGTCTCAGTTCAGACCTGCAGCTATACGTCTGGTTTTTCTCCCTCTCTCTCTCCCCCTCTCTCACTCTCTCTCTCTCTCCCCCTCGTCTAAAGGCAAGTTGTCACAGAGGCAACATCAATCTCCTGCCTCATGACTTCTTAAAGCCTGCCTTCTCCCCTGATGCCTTATCACTTCATCTGGAGGCAAGATTAAAGAGGTCACCTTCAAGTTTCCACAATCTAACTACCTAACAGGTATACTAAACTGCAGTCTATGTTTTAAAGGCTGGAATTGGATTAACCTTTTAAAACATGTGCTCATTACGGAGAATGACATGAGATGTATCCGAGTCTCCTGTCTTTACGATACACAGTCAGCAGCCTGGTAGCTTAGCAAAGCATCAAGACTGGACACAGCTAGCCTAAATACAATTGGACTAAATCTGCTTACTGAGGAACAAATATCATCAAATATTTTTAAAGTGTACAACCGACTAGTTCTGGCTGTATGGGGATTTATGTGCCAGGCTATTTCCTGGCAGTCGCTTCAAGGTATAAGAGACCTTAACAACAATACTCACATGCCGTGTGTAACTTTAACAAAGGTGAGGGGTCCTTTTAGTCATTTCACCCGCCCACTACTCGAAGAGAAACCGTTGTCCTGTCGTCCAATCACATTGTAAAAAAAATGTTCAGTTGAATCTGATATGAGGCTTCAGCAGTGCTGAGTAGGTCGGGCGTCTGGGATGTCGAGATACTTTGAAGGAGTTGCAAGTCCTATTAGAACATGAAGGGAATGATACTCTCCCAAATGGAGCTAAACTAACGTTAATCTCAATTACTCTAACACAAAACAGATCGGGGATGTCTACTGTTCAATCACCGGTTTGTTGATGATCAATACCAACAAAGACAAGAAGTACCACAAACGGAGTTTATGACCCTTAGTAACATAGTGCCATCAATTATACTCCCACCAGCCATTAGAGACCTCCTCTAAAACAAACAACGAACTATAACATTACTATTTACTAACTTCTGATTCCTTTAAATATCTGCATCGCGTGATATTGTTAATAAGACATGGCCTCGATTGGATATTCTCCCGTGCTCGATATTGTCTGAATGTAAAGAAACAATTTCATCTCGTCTGATGTTGTATAGGCGCACACATGCTCACGCACACACACACAGACACAATAATTTATTGTGGATTTGAATACATAATGTTGACAATTGTGAAAATAATCTTAAAATCACCACAAAAAACAGGATAAGAGCAAACAATAAGAGGAGACAATAAGGGAGAAAATGAATCTATATATATATATATATATATATATATTGTCACGAGTCCAACTATGCTCCAGTGGGCTGCTCGTTTCAATATGAACACAACTGGGCCCGGGGACAGCGGTGAGATATGCAGGCAGCCCACACATATCTGATGATGTACATGCCTGCACATTCTAAAAGAGAACACATTTTCGAGCTATCCTTTTATAATTGTATTTTTTATTTTTTTCCCGTCCATAAGGCCCTAGAGCTAGACCGTTATGCTCCATCTGAAGCGGTCGGTGTAGTAATGGGTCATAGTGATGCATTCATACTGGGACGGGCTTAATTGTATTATCAATCTCCTCCAGACAGTGACCGTGTTTACATGCATTCGAATAACTGGCTGAGTCGGACTGAAATCGAATTATCCGTTTCATGTAAACACCTTTGTTCGACTATGTGCGGTCCGACTACGATCCAATTAACACCCCTGGATAACTCGATCCGATCCGGTTGATAATTCGACTATCGCGGCATGTAGCGGTGAATTGGATTAGGAACTGGACTTTGCGTCTTTGCGCATGCTTGAGATCCCGCCGCCCTCCTCCCTCCCATGTCGTGACCCGGAAGTCGAAAGAGACGATAAGTTGTCACTGCCGGGAGCCTGGCCGGCAGAAAACAAACAAACAACGCTATGGAGAACACAAGAGCCACCACACATTTCTGGACCGATGAGCAGACAGAATTTATGTTTAACCTTGCTCTCTGTTCGCCATCTTTCTCGAAATGTTGATGTTGTTGTTGTTGGTTGTTGTTGGTGGTGGTGAAGAGGTCAAGCGGAAATGGCTGTATCACCACGAGTTGTAATGAAAACAGCGCCGCCTATCGTATCGGATGTGACATGCTTTCGGCCAATGATTCGAATTACTCACTGCCATGTATATTGGGATAACAGCAGATCCCCCAAAAGATAGCATAGTCCGACTAAAGCAAGATTCAAATTATACCATCATGTAAACGCACTGAGTGCTTCAGCCCCACAGCTCTGGACATGCTACGCGGTCAGACACTCGGCATTCGTATTGGGGAGTGAACAAGGAGGAATTGCAATCTTTACTTTCATCTGTTTCTCAAGTCTAAACCGGTTTGTTAGCTGATTGGATGATGTTTCATTATCAGAATGTGGGCGTGGCCATCCTACCGTTCTCATCCACTCTCTGTCCACTTTCTTTCTGTCTACTCATCTGTCCCTCATTCCCTCTCTCTCTCTCTCTCTCTTTTGATTTCGGTGTGTCCAGTGTGTTGGGGGCCACAAGTTTGTTCCAATTCCATCCTATCGTTGAAGTTAATTATGTTGAGCCTGACAAAGACGGGGGACGGCCAGAGGAGGTGGCGGCACTGGGACAACTGCCCAGGTCGACTCTTTGTTGTTCGATCCCGTTTTGTTTCCTCTCCTCCGATCACTCTCCCTCATCGCTCCTCTCTTCTCCTCTTCTGTATTCTCTCTCTGTAACACCCTCCGTCCCTTTCCTCTCTTCCTCAGCAGTAATCTTTCCGGCGGCTCCTGTGGTGGAGGAGAGTGAGGAGATAAAAGCGCGGGGAAGCTGAGGAGACCTTGGCAAGCCTACGGCAAGGAGAAGGTCAACAGGTCTGCTAGAAAGGGCCGTTATCATCTCGGTCACATGTTAGCGGAGAGCCTGCAGTAGTGTTTATTTACAGTTATTGCTCCCTCTGGGTGCACACTTTGACGCCAAGGGCTGATTGCTCTGTAATGAGTTCAAGAACACAGCGAGCCCATGCAAGAAAAGGAGAGACAAAAGGGAGGCAAGAAATCACCGGCCAATAACCAATAGGTCAGCAGGGAAGAAAAGAGCAAAAAAACGCCGGTCATCGAAAATGGAGGCGGGCCAGACATAAAGCAACAGTTTTTCTTTCCACTCCCTATGTGGCATTCAAGAGGAAACAAATCACCCTAAAGTGGACTGCAGTTTCTCAAGGAAGGTATCGCCCAGTTAATCCAGCACAGCCATAAAGTCAGCTGCAATTGTTCTAAGGCAGGTCACCACTGCACTGTGCTGAAAACACGTGATCTCTCTCTAATGTCAAGAATCCCTTTTGTAATCTGCTCAACCACTGGTGCTTTTTCTGTATTTATTTGATTGACCAGTCCAGTATTGTGTGTGCTAATCAGATTGGTCCATGGTTAACAGGCTAAAAGGTGAAGTGGCAAGAGTGAATCCAGGAGTTGAGCAAATCAGGAGAGAGGATGTCTTTAAACCCAAGGGTGGGCTTTTTTCAACAGTTAAGAGCAACGCAGAGGAAATCTCTCATTGTGGAGCAGCTTTTCAATCTAGGGAATTACATTAAGTGCTGCTACTGTCAATGCAATGCCAGATTTTCAGAAAGGGAAGGGGGAAAAAAAGGAAATGCAGGAAACGGCATGACTGAATGCCATTCAAAAGCCTTGGCAGCAGATCAAGGAATCTTTTTGCAAGCATTTTTTCCAGGCACAGCACCACAGCACCCAAACCATTGCACAATTAAGAGAAATTAATGATAGAGAGAAGTATGTATACATATATATGTACAGAAACTGAATTAGGTTGTCATAGAATGAATTAGCTGTTATATTCTAGAAAGAAAAATTATTAAGATTTGTACCTACGACTTTTTACATATACTATATATATATATATATATATATTCTAGAATATAACAGCTAATTCATTCTATGACAACCTAATTCAGTTTATTTCCATCAGATATGGGAAATTAAGAGACATCTTTTGGTAAATACATTTCGACATAATTCATCATTGATGAGGAGCTCGGGGAGCTTTTTGGGATGAAGTTTTACCATCTCAGCAGGAGGCTCCTGATGCCTGATGCCGAGATGATAACTGGGATGAATTAATTAAGGAAGAAAGGACTCCACACAGCTTTGTATCTTGACATCTCCGCATTATGTTGTGGTTCAAATCATAATGGAGTAGGATGGGATGTCCCCTCAAGAACTGAAGCACTGGGAAACAATCTCAGTAAGTAGAGTGGCGTAGTTAAAGTCACATTAATTAAACATAGTTACCTTCGCATTGAAAATGCCGGAAGGTTATGTTTTGATCGCCGTGTATTTATTTATTTATTTATTTATTTATTTATTTGTATGCGTGTTATTCGCAAAACTCAAAAAGTATTGAACCGAATCACATGAAATTTGGTGGGATGATTGTTTATTATCCGGGGACCAGTTGATTAGATTTTGGGATCGATCGGGTCAAAGGTCAAAGGTCATGAACAGGTCAAAATCTTTCGCAGAACTCAAAAAGTATTGAACCGAATCGCATGAAATTTGGTGGGATGATTGTTTATTATCCGGGGACCAGTTGATTAGATTTTGGGATCGATCGGGTCAAAGGTCAAAGGTCATGAACAGGTCAAAATCTTTCGCAGAACTCAAAAAGTATTGAACCGAATCGCATGAAATTTGGTGGGATGATTGTTTATTATCCGGGGACCAGTTGACACGATTTTGGGATCGATCGGGTCAAAGGTCAAGGTCAAAGGTCATGAACAGGTCAAAATGTTCTTGAATCGCATGAAATTTGGTGGGATGATTGGTTATTATCCGGGGACCAGTTGACAAGATTTTGGGATCGATCGGGTCAAAGGTCATGAACAGGTCAACATTTTCTTGAATCGCATGAAATTTGGTGGGATGATTGGTTATTATCCGGGGACCATTTGATTAGATTTTGGGATCAATCGGGTCAAAGGTCAAGGTCATGGAAAGGTCAAACTCTTTTTCTTACCATAGCACGATACATTTTTGTCCAATTGGCATGCAACTAATGCCAACATGTTCATAATTCTATGCCCAATCTTGTGATATGCGAAGGTATGCGCTCTACCGAGTGCCCATTCTAGTTTTGTATTGTTACGGAAAGAAACGCATGCTGTATCACAGGAGTGTTTAGAGAGGATTCATTTTGTCATTTTAAAGATTGTGATATATACATTTTTGAGGATGTGTGGCCGTATCCTATTATTTTTCCTTTAACAGAATTATAAACACGGTAAATAAAGTAATCAGTGTATTTAAACAAATAAGGCTAAACATCGGAGAACCTCTCAAAACTTCTCTCTCTACTTAAAGATGAATTTCCATCTCTCCATTGCACATTATTAACTTTGCTTCCTCCCGGGAGTCTTTGTGACTTCACGTGTCATCGGGTCCATTGGACCTGGCTGGGTCTGATGCCATGGCTCTGCTGATGCTCCGCCCACTCCTTCTCTCTACCTCCATCTGCCTGATGGATCACGGAGGTCTGGATCGTGGTCCATGCCTACTACCAACTATTCATACACTCTGTCATACTCATTACCTTCGCATTGAAAATGCCGGAAGGTTATGTTTTGATCGCCGTGTATTTATTTATTTATTTGTATGCGTGTTATTCGCAAAACTCAAAAAGTATTGAACCGAATCGCATGAAATTTGGTGGGATGATTGTTTATTATCCGGGGACCAGTTGATTAGATTTTGGGATTGATCGGGTCAAAGGTCAAGGTCAAAGGTCATGAACAGGTCAAATCTTCTTGAATCACATGGAATTTGGTGGGATGATTGGTTATTATCCGGGGACCATTTGATTAGATTTTGGAATCAATCGGGTCAAAGGTCAAGGTCATGGAAAGGTCAACATCTTTTTTTTACCATAGCACGATACATTTTTGTCCAATTGGCATGCAACTAATGCCAAAATGTTCATAATTCAATGCCCAATCTTGTGATATGCGAAGGTACGCGCTCTACCGAGTGCCCGTTCTAGTTGAATGTGTTGTAATTCTGTAATGATTCCTTCTGTACACATGACATCTATTGCATCTGTCTATCCGGAGAGGGATCCTCCTCTGTTGTTCTTCTGAAGGTTTCTTCCCTTTTTTCCCCGTGAAAGTTTTTTTTTTTTCCTGATCCGATGTTAGGTTCTGGGACAGGGATGCCGTATGTGTACAGATTGTAAAGCCTTCTGAGGCAAATTTGTAATTTGTGATAATGGGCTATACAAAATAAACTGAATTGAAAACAAATAGATACTACTTTAGTCTGTAAAAACTAGAACGCAGTCCAATAAGTTCACTATTAAGAACTGTTTGAAATGTCCACAGGAAAGAAATCCTCATAACAGCATGTGCCCCCGAGGAGTGGATGTCAATGCTGCTCACTTTTAACAGCAGACCTACAGGATCGCTGCCTGAATTCAGACCAAAATGTAATCTATCAAAATTCTGCTCCTATCAGTATTTCACCCGTGACTGTATATGCATATTCTGTACATGAATTTGTGTTATCAAACAAACCCTGGCACAGCAATGACGCTCATCTCCCTGAGAGGTTTTCGAAATAAATCAGCAGAATAAACACAGGCATCTTGAAAAGACATGAACTGGTAAAGCATCACAAATCCTCGCCATTTTTTTCCCTTTCTAAACCGTGCAGTCTTGACTGGGATGAAAAATGAGACGTCTGCTCTGATACTCTGTTTACGCCGTCAGGAATTGCTTCGAAATGAATTACTGGATGAATCACCGGAGCCTTGTGCGCGAGCGCCACATCTGCAACGCCGGAAAAAACCTGGTTGCAGTAATTTTCACTCACGGCACACTTTGTATCAAGATGCTGGAGGCAGGCCCAGAGCCAATGAGTCGTGATGCTCCAAAGTACATTGAGAACACAACATAGCCTCAAGCTGGAATTTAAAAAAACAACAACAAAGTTAAACCTGTTGGTGTCAAAGCGCATGAAGTCACACAAATGCCAATTTGTGCGTTACAAAAGCCAATTTGTGCATTACAAAAAGTTAATTCTCTGATAAAAACCCAGTGTCCGAATACGCCTCACCTCAACCTTTCCAAATCTCACAGCCACACCGTGTGTACAGTTGATAATCAAATCATTTCATTTCTCAAAAAGTCCAAAACATGCTGCTAGCATTTGGTGACATTTTGAGAAGGTGAGGCGCTGGCCGGGTCTCCGATGTAAAAGCGCATATCAGAATCATCAACAATTAACTTACAAAACACTGAGGTTGTTTGTACTACTTCCTGGCAGAGGAGGGATCTCCGACCACCGCAACGGAGCCAATGTGTTCGCTCAGTGATTAGACGGGGCCGCATGCGACAGGATTATCGCATCGTTTCACTCGCTCTGCATTCGGTGCAATCCCACTGATGCCACTGCTCACCTCCCATGGCAGAGCACTCAGTCAAGCCCCCTTGAAGCTGTGTGATAGAGGGAGATACTCGTGTGTTGTTATTGTGAATCTCAGACTGACCCCCTTCGCAGTGTTGGTTCTTCTCAAACATTCAAAATATGCTTTTTTGTTTTTTCTTTTTTTTTCTTTTTTCTTTTTTTTTTTCTTTTCTTTCTTTTTTCTTTTTCTTTTCTTTTCTTTTTTTGTTCAGCACTTCTTTGTAATGTTTTTTTCGTTTTACTCGCTGTGCATTTTGTTTTCTTGCAGGCCGTAGCTTCTGCCTGAGGTCAAAACAATCGCGGGCTCGTCGTCAGCTGATCGCTCTGCCGCGTGCTGAGCTTGAGTCACTCGAGCGCAACATCTGAGAGCGCGCTCCTGCCCCTCGTTGCCGATGCTACGTTCGGGGGGCTGTCAAGAAGCGCTAGGCCTACGGACGCTGTGCATAAACGAGGCCGTCGATCAACTCGACCGTGAAGATTTTTGAGGCGCTTGAGGGAGGCGTCCGAGATGCTTCGGTGGATCGTCTCTTGTGTTCTCACTGATCTTCGGCAGCAGGACCTGTCACTGAGACAGGACTATTTGCATCCCGCCAGGCTGCGGACTGGAAGGGCTGACAGAGGGGCGGTGAGCGGTAAGAAGAGACTACGAAGCGTGAAAGAAATGAACGAGCGGCTGTTTATGTGTGGACCATGTTGTGAGCGCGGAGTATCCCGCGGCCGAACATTGAACTTGTGGCGATTCCGTAGCATTTGCATTGAACTCGCTGCCGCTGTTGCGCATTTGTGTCTTGTGGAACCGGTGAATGCGCTTGTAGCGCTGCCTCTGCGCTTCCAGGCTGCTCTGCTGAGGAATCTGTGACACCAGCCGCCACTAGCATCAGCTGATGAATATCACACTATCACTGCACACACCACAAGCACTGAAGCCTTCCCAACAGACATTCACAACAAGATGCAATAATACTAAGGAACTCTGGACTTGCTGTACTCTAATACTAAGGGCCACTACTCTTCCCCTGCCAGGCCCCTGATCATGAGGTCTGTCAGGCTGGCCACCAGGCTTGTGACTCTGGTCGCCCCTGCTAGGACTCCTGGCAGGTGAGGAGGTGACTGTGAGACGCGGGAGGGCTGGTCTCTGGACTGAGAAGGTGCTCGGACTGGGAATGGACTGGGAGGGGACGATTGGGGGGAGACATCGAGGGACATGACTGGCGCAATGAACACACATCATGACAACACCATCCCACCATCACGGACACATCCACGCTGCATCACACACTGCCTGAAGGATTCTCCAGGGAACCTCACCACCCAGGACCAGCGAGCTGCTTAGGTCTGAAGGCTGAGGTGAGGGGAGACCAGGATGTCAGCCTGGAGAGCAAGCGCAGCCTGAAGGTGTGAAGCAGGAAAGGAGGTGTGGGAGAGGAGGAGGCACCTGAAGCAGAAGGAGGAGTGGACAGAGAGGTGGGAGACAGGTGGAAAGAAGTGCTGCAGGCAAGGAGAGAGGGGAGGAGGCTGAGAGGGATTTCCCTCAGGGTTCAGTTCACTGCTTCTTTTCCTTCTCAGCCTCAGTCACACCTCACCACACACCTCCTCCTCCTCCCCCTCTGTCCCCCCATCCCCTCCTCCCCCCCCCTGAGCCACATGGCCAAAGCCCCAGGCCCCCTCCCCTCTCCCTCTGACCCAATGAGGTGAGACAGACAGAGACAGCACACCACACAGCGAGAAGACAGGTCTGAGCACCTCTGCCCCTCAGTCCCCCAAGTCCCTGACCCACCTGTGCCACCCAGTCTGTCGCCTTCAGCCTCTCTCTGCCTCTGGCTGGAGGCTGTGGAAGAAGACGGAGGCTGTGTGCCTGATCCCTGTCCCAAGTCTGTCCCAAGAAGTCCACACCACCTGGCCTCTGACTACCACACCTGCCTCCCCCTCCCATGTGAGGGTGGGCTGCTGGCTGCCTGCAGGCCACATGCACCTCTCGCCGCAGGTGTGGCTGACCTCTCCAGCCTCTAGTGGGAGTACCAGTGGGAGCCGCGGCGCCCATCATGCTCCATCTCGCACGAGGCCAGTCGCAACCTGACTGAAACGTGGTTCTGTGAGTCGTGCTTTTTCTTCCTCCAGTGCATAACACCCCACAGCTGCAAAGCTCTGAGTGGAAGTGTGGACGCCAGCGCATGTCCCACCCCGCTCTGATCACTGACCACCACTCACTAGCAGGACCACAGTTTCCATGGGGTGGGTGTGTGCTGTCTGGAACGGTGGTGTTCTGATCCCTGTCCCTTCCCCTGTTCTCTGTTCCCCTTCCTCTTGTACACCACCAGTGACTCTCCAGTGTACAGGAGTCATCTGCCATCTGCAGTGTATCTGATGATTCCTGAGGGGGTGGAGGAGGTGGAGGATGGAGGGAGGAGGAGGGGAGGCAGTGTGGGTTGTGAGAACCACCGTGGGCTGAACCAAGGCCCCATGGAGCTGGTGGTGGACCAGAGATGGAGGTGTGAGCCAGGAGGACCTCCAGGTGAGCGACACCTGAGTGACACTGGTGGGTGTGGTGATGGTGGAGGTGGAGGATAGTGGTACCTGCCAACATCAGAAGATCGAACATCAGCGCTGTAACAGGAAGCAACACGAAGAGCTGTGTACAAGAGGGGATGAGTTTTCAAGTTCCTTGAAGCAAGAGCCAGTGCATTGTGCTTGTGTTTCAGAGTGTGGTTGTGGATGCTGTGCATTGTGGTTGCCATTGTTGGGAGCCGGCCGCTGCTCGGGAGCAGCTTAACAAACTGGGCTTAATGGCTCCATCTGCTGAGCCAGGAAGGCACTGCCAGCTGGGTGGAGAGGAGGTGGTGGGAAGGAACTGTGTGGAAAAATTGACAAACTTGGACCACTCTCCCACACCACCTCCACCACCACCTCTGGACAGGTTCTCCAGACTCTCTCCTCACCTCACGCCCGCTGCCACAGGAGGAGATAGAGAGAACCTGCCTGGCGGCGCTGAGGCTACCTCAGTTCTCCTCTTGCCAGATCACTAACCCTTCTTATTCTTATTTTTTTTTTTTTATTTTATTTTTGTGTGTGTTGTTGCTGCGACACACAAATTTCCTGGGATTAATAAAGTATATATCTATCTATCTATCTATCTATTCAAATTAAGATAAACAATGGTAATCTAGAAGCAGCAGAAATAAACAGAAGTTAAAATGACAAACTTGTGAGCCACTTAATTGCCTTGTTGCTAGTTGTTCCAAATATTGCAAAATACTCCTATAAAGGCTTTAATTCTGGATGAGGTATTGACGCGTATGCAAATCTCCGATATCACTTATTACCTTCGCATTGAAAATGCGGAAGGTTATGTTTTGATCGCCGCGTATTTATTTGTATGCGTGTTATTCGCCTAACTCAAAAACTATTGAACCGAATTGCATGAAATTTGGTGGGATGATTAGTTATTATCCGGGGACCATTTGATTAGATTTTGGGATCAATCGCGTCAAAGGTTAAGGTCATGGTCATGGAAAGGTCAACATCTTCTTTTTACCATAGCACGGTCAATTGTTATCCAATTGGCATGCAACTAATGTCAAAATGTTCATAATTCAATGCCCAATCTTGTGATATGCGAAGGTATGCGCTCTACCGAGTGCCCATTCTAGTTCTTATAATGTATCGCCTCATTTATGCTACACAGGAATAACAGCATATGTCACTTGCTACCTGATGTGTAAGCCCCGTCTGCTGATGGGTATTGCACATATGCAACTGGAAATTGGGATGAGAAAGAAGCAAGATGCCGCCGCCCCCCCCCCCCCCCCCCGCTCCTTCCATCGTACGCTTCGGAAGTAAAGCAGGTTGCATCCGAAACCCTCTGAGAGGAGTAGCTAACGAGTGAGCTGTCTCGCTTCTTGCTCATCTCCGTTGAGAGCCGGTAGGTGGCATCAATCAGGTCGGCGGCCGCTCGCTGAAAGTCAAAACGTCAGCAATCAGTGTCGTAGTCGAGGCCGGCGACACGCAAAGAGAGTCGTGACGAAGACCAGAGTGTATCGAGAAGGAGACGAGCAGAGAGAGTTACACACCGCATGCATGCTTAGGATCAAATGTGGATCTACTGAGGCACTCCTGAAGTGGATCGGAAGGGTCCACATGCCCATAAAAACACCCACAGAATACAAATGTAAGATTCCACTTTATTCACCTCTTTTTCTGCTATACTCTACCGGTCAAAAGTTGGAGAACACTTCCCCCATTTTTCCAGTTTTCATTGAAATGTAAGCAGTTCAAGTCCAGTGAAAAACCTGAAGTGGCACAAAGGTAAGTGGCAAACTGCCAGAGGTTAACAAATAAAGTTTAGGTCAACGAAAACGGAAAAAATTATGTACATTTCAGAGTTATAGAAGAAGGCTTTTTTCAGGGAACAAGTAATAGTTTAACAACTTGCAGCTGGAAGAAGTTTCGAAACAATATTTTATATCCGTTGTAGGAAGAATGCCTCCAGTGTGTTCGGCTGTTATATCTGCAAAAGGTGGCTGTACTTTGAGGAGTCAAAAATGTATGATTTATGAGGATTTATTTTTTATCTCCATGATTTATTTCTTTATCTCCAATTCTTTATTTGTTGTATGCATTAATTTCAGAGTACATTGAGAAATTAAACTGTGTACATTTCAATAAAAACTGGAGAAATGTAGGTGTTCCGAAACTTTTGACCGGCAGTGTATATATTGTACATGTGCGTATGTATAGAAGTGTACTATATTGATAAAATAATAAAAAAGAGATTGCGGAGGAGAATTTTACCTACGGGAAAGTTCATTTGTTTTCTATCAGCAAACACAGTAAGGATGTAATCAAATTAATCCACCCGGCGGTCTAAGATCGAGAACTTAAAAAAGTCCAAACTCCAAACCGGTCCAAACTAAATATACAGTTTAATAAGAATATACACTTTTATTAATCCCCAAGGGGAAATTAGTTCTCTGCATTTAACCCATCCTTAGTTATTCAGGAGCAGTGGGCTCGAAGCCAAGGGAAGCAATCAGGGTGCTGCTGCCTGCTCAGGACACACTTACTTGCAACTAATGGGAGCGGATCGAACGAACAACCAACCTTGCGGTTGCAGGTCGGCCCTCTTACCCCACTGAGCTAAAGCCGCCCCTTTATAGACACTGCATGCAAGTTGTTGTGCTTAGCAACGCCCCTGCCGGGAATCTTCCCTCAGGGTCAAACCAATATAACACATCCCAACTCGCATGGCACGGCACGGCCCAAGAAAGGACATAAAAACCGACAAAATATGCCCGAAGAAAGCCCGAGATAAGACATGGCCATCATAAAAAACACAATAATAATAAAGAATAATCTCTTATGGATACAAATGGCCAATAAATAGCATAGATCAAAAGCAACGGTCTTGCCAACAGTCCCTGGGCAACTCAAATTTATCTCCATAGTCTACGAGAAAGAGAGGAGCGAAAACTGCTAAAAGGGAAACCGGAGAGGCCATTTAGTGATTTGAGCAGTGAAGCTTCTCGGCTGCCAAGGACATGTAAGAGAGACGGAGAGACTGGGAGTGCCTTTCAATACATCAGATGTCAGGAGTGCTCCCTCCCACTCAGACGGATGGATCTTGTTTGGGAAAGCCCATAAGAGCAATCTAAGGCTGGTGAGCGATACGCAACAAACAAAAATCCAGTCCATGTAGAACACGGGAAGCCACGAGAGTGCACAATCCACCATACTGACACATGTGAGAGGGAAGAATATCCAAATGGTGATGATGTGGAATAAAGAAATGGTTTTATTTGGGCTTTATTTCCCTCTTCCCCGCCTCTACTTTCCCTGTGGGTCGTTCCGAGAGGGAGGCGAGGCCGAGAGCTGTGGACGGCGGCCTCTCCAAAGCCGCTCGCTCCGAGCATCCAGCTTGATTGTAAAAACGTTTCCCTCTTCTTTAATCAATGGAAACTCAACTATCCTGATTCATGGGGCACTCTGGAGTATATAAATATCTTCTGACAAGCTTGACTGCGTTCTCTCCCAACCAGCCCCCCCACCCCATCCTCCCAGTATTCATACTATTCTTTTTCTCTTTACTTCCTTGATTCCTTTCCTTTTCCCATCTCTCTCTCTCTCTCTCTCTCTCTCTCTATGTCTCTCACTCTCCGTCTCTGCTCTGTAAATGTTACTTCAGCCACAACTCTAATCAGTCATTCTTTAGAGGGACCATTTCTCGGAGAAGATGAGGTCGGACAGATTAAACACACTGTTTAGCGTTGGAAGAAAGGAACGGGAAAGTTAAAAGGGGGCAACGGAAAAAAAAGCATAAAGAGAAAAACAAAAACTTTCATCATCAGTGAACAGCGGAAATATTTTCTCATTTATCCTCGTCGCTTATCTCCTGGCAGACGCTTGTTTTCTCCCTTTTCTTTCTTTAGCGCGACGATAAAGGAAACATTTCTTCATCAATTATCATTACTGAGGGGTGATTTAAAATCTGCGCGTCCATGAAGTGCTCGAGCGATTCCATAAGGTCTTTAATGTCAGAGGTGGAAACCCTCGTTTGGCATAAAGCAGAGACACATTGACCTACTTTTGATATTTCTCTGACGATAGTGCGTCAGGTATCGTGTTGCTTGATTAGCCACCAAACTAACAACACAGAATAGTCTGGACACATTGTATTTTCAATTATGGAGATGATATTGAGCGAATAAGATATGGCAATAGAGTAGACGAATACATCTTCCACTATTTAGATTACTTAAGACATCTGAAGAAGTGTGAGAGAAGACTCCCTTGTTCTTTCGGCAGCTGTTCGATAAAACATTCAAAAAATGAGAATTTATTAATGTTGTCATTCTGTACAATCTAATATTTTCATGCTCATTGAATGTTTAAATTCTCAAAACGCCTCGACTATTTGGATGCTCGCCGACAGAAAACCCGGCGTGTGCACATCTGTCCTCCAGCCTGCCATAGAAGTTGGATTGTATTGAGGGGATTGATTGTGAAGCCAGATGAGTCTATGGGTTGTGCTCATCAATGGACCCCATTAAACACCCCCCCCCCCCCCCCCACAGGGAATTTCTTTGACTATGTAAGTCATTGTCAGCAGATAGCAGTCGGACTAATCAATGAGTGCTTAATTACATCTGGTGGAGTCCAGAGGTGCAGTACAGCTATAAGCCGCCACTGCCAGTGTCATCTTTCCGGAGGGACGGATGGTACTTTCGTCGGCGACATTGTGAGGATCCACCCGCGAAAGAATTTTGGGACTTAGCTGAAAATGTTCGAGTGTGTGACGAAACAAATGTGACAAGACAAGATAAGAATGTCATTTGGATTTGACTCTAAAAAAACAATTAGGCTTCTCTTATCAGTTGAATCTCTGTCTCTTGACACAAGACACAGCAACGGGCCCAGGCTGAATGTGTACAGATTAACAAAGTCGGCAATTCTCTCGCTCGAGATTTTTGCATTGTCCTAAGTAGCATAAAAAAAGATGATCTCAACGAGTAAAGACATATTTGCATATGTTAATGATCATTTGCATATTGCGCTTTACGCAGTCAAGTAAAGCAATGAGAAAGGCTTGCAATTAAATAAGAAAACAGTCAACAATCATCATCATCATACTGTATGTTATTGTGAAGTAGAAGTTAAAAAAGGCTATTAATGGTTCAGAATAACTGTGTGTCAGGAGACCTGTTGCCGGAGACACCTCCCGTATGTAAATCTGTGGGCCATCACTGGTTCAGATCAGCATAAGAATGACAACAAAGTGAATTAAGCCTCATCTAAATGTAAATTAGGTTGTATAACTTTGGCAAACAGCTTACATAACCAGTGTCTATTGTAACACACCAAATAGATTGTATTCTGTGCTATACTAGCACAACAAAATAAAATCTGTGCTTCATGTACATGGGATGCAGGTAGCTGTCGAGCAAAGGAATAAGAAGAGAAAAAAAGGAAGGAGGGGTTGGAGACTCAAAACCTGACTGAGTTATAGGTCTGAATGAATTTCAAATGAAATCGTCCCCTTGAAATGCGCTATTCAATCTGGTTTGAGAGAGTAAAATAGACACAGACTGTCACGAAAGGCCATTTCAATAGCTCTTAGAAATATACATGGCCATCCGACATGCAATACATGAGGCGGCATCGTACACACTCGCCTCCAATTTCCTTCCTGTTATCAGGATCAAAGATATCAGACTGAATGTGTGAAAAGCAGCTCATTTTATAACCCTCACTGATACTTCAGGTATGCACAAAATCATATCAAGTTTGAATGTGGGCACTTAATCTACTGTAAAAACTAAATGGCACACTCCTGGCTGGATGAGCCAAGAAATCGAATGTTGTTTAAAAAGTTTAGAAATTGCATGAACAAGTAGATCTTCTCATACAAACACTTCCACAGATTAAAAACAGATGCATTATATCAACATCTGGACCATAACATTTAAGCTTTAAAGCTTAAATGCAAAAATAGTTTTAAAAACCTTAACAGAAGAGCAAGGGATACAAACGCTTCCCGTTTCAACGACATCAATCAAAGTCAAGTTTGTTGGAGTTATTACAATGTAACTCAGCGACTGTGTTGAAGGGAAATCAGTCACGAATCAAAACACAGATACCATCTTTCTGTGCTACAATTCCTGTTAATATTAAGCCAACATTCCAACTGTAATTTAGGCCAAAGGGTTTGACGAGCTTCACCTTTGCACACTCTGCCCGTGCACTTATTCCATGTCAACACAGTCTTCCACGAGCTGCTTGTTTACGGCTGTGAGAACTAACAATAGCCATGTTTGTTGCTTAGGTTGATTGTGATCATTTGGGGGAGGGGCTTTGAGGAGAAGACCAATAGGACGGGCTCAGTGTTCGTGACTTTCTTTCCGTCAACGCTCGGCTAGGTTTTGAGGATGGAGAACAAATAAAATCGATCTTACTCTTACTGGTGTCCTTAATGTTACATACCCTAGCTGTTAAGGATAACGATGTCATTTATACTATTGTAAAATGATGACATTGATAGAATTTGTGAATGGAGTGAATTCGGTAGCTTGTGCAAATTAAGTTGTACCTTTTAACTGCTTGGTAGACGTTATCCAGGCATACACAATAAGTACACTGTGAAAGAACTATCATAAACTAATATCAAGGCTTACTTTCAAGCAAGGTGGGCGGAATCCGTAATCCTTAACTGGAACCGCAATAGGGCATTAATTCGACATGAGCTGGCAAACATCAATTCATCCCCCATTGTAACTTTAGTAATGCATTTACTGGAAAGAGATTAATATCAATTCCATAAATCATTCAGGAGATACATCCGGAGCCAGAGACACTGGTATGTTAGCTGATCTCAGTGTGGAAGCTCAGCGGCCATTAATCAATGTCTGAGCTCCTCTGGCCATGTCATCTGGGGAAAAAGGCACATTTATAAAAAGGGCAATCACCACACTGATATCTCAGCACAATCCTCCTAATGTTACATTTATTTAGATCTCTACGCAGCAGTGCTATATATGCATTCATCTTCATGCGCCCTCTTGTCTCCTGTGTACACAACTGTGGATTAGGTTCACTGTTTCCTTATTTACCCCTTCATGTACAGGGGAGTGGTTACACTGAACCTATTCGTATTCTCTTCCTCCACCAAGGCCGGATATCAGAAATTAAACAAGGTGAAGTTACAGCTCATGTCTTTCTGCCTGTGAATAAAGGAAATCTGTGTGCCATCTCAACCTAAACTCCAAACACAGATTCTTACCAAGAGAGACCAGCTGATTCCTTTCCATTTACTTGGCCTACTTGTGTGCTTGACTGTGTGCCTATGCGTGGGTCGAACTAACTGTTGTAGGAGTCCAATTATGGAATAATGTTGAAATGGATGTAAGAATGGTGAACTCCTTTTTGGTTTTTCAAGGGAATTATTTATAAAACAATTCTTGAGAGTTATAAATGTAATTAAAAACGTATTAATATGGAAGATGTATGTGGTAGTATATATAAATATATTGTTTTTTATTTTGTTTATTGTTGTTTTGTTGTTGTTTTATTTTCTTCTTTATTTTATTTTAATTTTCTAATTTATTTTGATTTCAATTTAGGATAGGAATTTATAAGCATTTTTTGCTTCTACCTATACCTTTTCAGTCTTTCTCTTTTGTATATTATATAGGATAATATTGTATTGTATTTGATTTGATTGACTGAATAAAATACAAACAAACAAAACTGACCTGGTCAGTGGTTAATAACTTCTTTATTATCTTTGTTGTGCCATTCAGCTGTCAGACAAAGTGGCAAACAAAGACCATGAACAAATAGCACTTAAGCACATTAACTTAATCGTACTGTATGCCTAGTTCCAACAAAAGAGACACGGTGACATGTCAATCACACTTACAAGGATACTGAACATATTTCTTATTTGTCATACAGGAGGAATAGAAGTAGAAGGTGACTGCAAGAAAATAGCTCAAAAAGTCCCTGCGCTGAGTTCTAGTTATGTATAATAAAGATTTTAAGAGCCGAGCACTTCTCTATAAATCTTTATTTGAATCTCCTGATTATACTGTTGCCAAGATATGTCAGAGTGTTGATAGAGCTCTCAGATACACAGACTCAGTCAGTAGCTAAATACAAAATGATCTCAGGCAATTATATAGGTTGAAGATGCCTTCTGCTTTTGTACCCGTCTCCTGGAATAGATTTCTTATTTATGTATTCAATTATGTTTGCAGGGACAATGCACACCAATCAACAGTTGGACTGTTAGCGAGCCAGAGAGGGTAATTCCCATCTGCTGTCCCCGGCCAGATGTTTTTAAGGCAGCCTAAAATAACAAAATCTCAAAATGAAATGGAAATCAAATTCATTGACAAACGGACCACAACGTATAAGACTAAAACTAATACACAGCAATAAGAAAGGGTACAACAATAGACCAGAGCAGACATAACGGGCTGCAGCATGCGTCAGGCAGAACAAGCCCAGCTACAGTACAACATCCACATAAAAAACAAATCCACATATAGGGGAAACAAGCATGCAGGACAGACAGCACATCAATGATTGCACACCTGGTTGACAGCAAGCCATTCATTAAGGTTATGCTTGAACGTTTGGTTATTGACTTCTTTAAACCTGCTTCAAAGTCTTTCTTTTCATGTAAAGCACTTTGATTTTAATTTGTTTCTATTAAAAGGTAATACAAACTGTAAATGTATAAATTATTAGGAGCAGTGTAGCAGTATTTAGCAGTATAAGAAATGGTAATAGTATTAGTTGGGGCTCATTTTATGACTAAAAAACAGTTAAAAGTTATCGAGGAAATGTTTGCCAGTATTTTTAGTTTTCAGGTTTTCAAACATCGGAACGTTTATACGTTTAAGGATTTGTTAATGTGTTTAATTTTCAATTTATTTTGTGAGTGACGTAGTAAAGCCTTAACCAGCATACTGTATGTGTGTGCGTGTGTGTGTATGTGTATGTGTGTGTGCGTGTGCGTGTGTGTGTGTATGTGTGTGTTCGAGGGAGATTCCCATACAAAATCTTGCATTGATGCTTATTTGCAGCCTCCTCATCCAGTCGTACACAATAGCAAAGTAGGATGTCACCACCATGAAAAGTACAATAACAATAAAATAACATTTACTGCATTAACACTTACCTTACTACCTCCTACCTTATTATTTTATTGTCATACCTTTTGCAAGTTTACTACTTACCACTCTCAAAGCAAGCATCAAAAAGCAGATGTCCTTTTCGCGGCGCTCCGGAGTAACCTGGTGGGCTCACCATCAGCTTGTTCACATTTCCCACCAAGGCCTCCTCTCCTCCAGTTTCACTACCTGAAAAACAAATAGAGTGTAAGGTTAGGATGAGTCTCACCTCCGCATATGTGTTCAGTATAAATTTAACACATAAACGTTATCCAACTTAATTTTAAAGGATGCAAGCGCTAGAAATAAATGAATCTCTCATACAGAATAAAACAGTCCTAGATTGTTGACCTCAAAGTAAAATCATATATTGCACTAAACCACTAAACCGAAATCATGAGTATAAATAAAAAGATCTAAAAGATAAATGTCGCCCCATATAAATAGCCTAGTGATGTACTGTATACGTGACATCTTACTAAGAGTGAGTTTTGTTGACTGCAAAGAAAACGTGGATCTCAGTTGCAAAATGGAGTAACAAAGAAATAAAGCATACAAAGGTTGAAATAAATCTTTATG
Source organism: Pseudoliparis swirei (assembly GCF_029220125.1). NCBI lineage: Eukaryota > Metazoa > Chordata > Actinopteri > Perciformes > Liparidae > Pseudoliparis > Pseudoliparis swirei. The sequence goes on along the minus strand of NC_079392.1, from coordinate 21,271,147 downwards.
AATGTGTTTGTAGCACAAATGGACAATATATGCCTACATGCTTTGATTGAGCTTTTGTATAATAAAAAGGGAAACAAATTAATTGTATTTTGTAATAGTTGTTATTTACATTCACAAAATGTAATAAAAATTAATGTATAATTAAATATTAATTTGGAAAAAAAATCTTATTTAATTTTACTTTGTTTTACACTCAATACAATTCCGTGGTACTGCATGAGAAGCAATACAACTTATTTTAATAGCAACTTTACATGCAATTTAATCATTTTTATCTGTGTGAAAATGCATATTTAAGACCCAATTCATTTAGATTTGAATTGAAAGCATAACCACTGTTGTTTGGTCTTAATTGAGTAATTGATGGGGGAAAACGCCATTGGGTTATCCTAAAGCCATCCGTATTGGAATTGTAAAATGTGTTCTCTGTGTAGCCTACAAGCATGTGGAACGATACAGATGCAAAGACTTCTTCTGCAGCAACAGAAATGACCACACAATTAAATTGTGTCTGGTTCAATATCGGTAGGCCCTATTGTGTTTATAATCAACACAGTGCTCCTTACACATTTCTAGCCATGTGTTCACGGAGTATATCTTTAATGTAAGAGGACGAACAACAAATAAGCCTAACTATAGAAATACCGACAGCTAGCTCATTAGCTCCCCAGCAGTTGAGTGGAACACCAAGCTAAGCAGCACACACTTACAGCCACTACACCTGCACTAAACTGCTTTACGTCAACAGACGTTTATTGAAGTATTCCCGGGAGCTGACGTACATTGCCAACACATGCCTTGCCATGTCGGGCCATGTCAGAGCCCTCGTAACGAACTGGTGCCATGACTCTTGTTTACATCCTTGTCCCTGCTAGCTAGAGCGTTAGCACGCTTTACGTCAGTGCGTCAATACTAAGACACGCAGCGAGCCCGAAGCATGCAGGTGCTAAATGTCGGACAACGGGGCATCACCCTGCGTCCTTCCCGCTCGGAAAGCGACGAAGAAGAAGCCATGCGTGGCTCGTGTTTACACACCAGTCTCGACGTCTCTAACAGGGCTTTCCTCCATCTTCCTCTCCGTGCTGTTACTGAGCAGCCGACGCTCCATGTGTGTTGCCACGGTAACGGAGCAGGAGGACGAGGCAGAGGCAGCGGCGCTGTTATCGTCCATCACCACGACACCTCGATGTGCAGGTCACAGAGGTAAGCGGAGCCGAGACCACGTGTTGAATTATATGCAATAGCAACAACAAATTATATTTGATTCGCTGTTGATTACTTTTTTCCACTTGGATCTTAAATGCACAAATGATTAATCAGACCTAAAGCAAAACAAAAGTGGCAAACATTAAGATCAGTGTTTTTTTCTGGAATGATGATTACGTGTCTTAAACTATGAGTGTGGCCAGATGATTCTTAAAGACATCATTTTGATTTAGTCTCTCTCTGAAAACCTCAAGTACTAACATTTACAGAATGTACGGAATTAACAGTTCCAATACTATTGCTATTATGTCTCGGGAAGATCTTCACGTGTCAGCGTGAAATATACAACCTTCACATTTGGCAGGCAACACTAAACTAGTAATGACTTCTATTGCACAGAATCTGAACTGTAATCAGTCAATTGTATACACCCCACTTTTATCGCAACTATACCTGCATTTTTAATGGTATTTTTCAGAGAAGAAAGCCAATCATGGCAGAGAGACTCTGAATCATCCTGCCGATTGATTAAAGCTGGAGGTTTTCTAGACAATTGGAGCATAGATGTCATCAAGGCCAATCAAGCCTGGCCCTATTTATTTCCCATTACAAAGGCTGCACCTGATTAAGTACATCAAATGAGCAGTCGCACAGCTCCTGGAGCAAGAGGCTGACAGGCTGCTGCTAATTTTCAGGTTATAAGCTGTGTGTAACGGGACTAAATTAAAAAGACCAGGGAGAGGGCAATGATTTTTCTCTCTGTGTGTGATCTGTGTTTGATGGCAAGCATCAACAGGCCGCTGAGATGGGTCAGACTGATTATTTTTCAGATGACAGGAAGATAATACAGAGCTGCTGTGGAATATTTTGCTAAAATTGAAAATGTAATAGCTGTCCTCCATGCTATGTCATTCCTTGAACACTATGCCAATTAAAGAGCTCTATGGTGGCACAATCATTCATTTTCAAAAGGGAGATTGAAATTGAATTATGGAGCATGAGAAGAATGAATTAGATACGCTACATGTTTCCCTTCTTTCTCAAATATGATCAAATAGAGAGACTGCATATAGTTGAATTGACCACAAAATAGCCTGGCCCTTTCTGCCAGAAGGTTGCTTGTGAAACACAGCATTTGCATAATAATATTAATTTCATCAGCATCACGGTTATTATTGAAAATACATAACATAACATGACATGATCTGTCAGATATGGCTATTTTTAAATGTCTCTTGTCGTAGGCTGTGACATTGTTATTTTGAAGGGAAACTGAAATTAAGGTATGGTAGGTAAGGATTATTTAAATCTACTTATTACAAACAATTAGATGTCATGTATGGGAGTTTATTGCAGCAAAGACTTTGTTGTGATGGTTTTTCTTTTCCTTTAAAGCTCCTTATTCTATTTTGGGCTGTCCTCCTTTAAGACATATTTGAAGGAGAAAAAAATAGCAACACTTTCTACAATAACCCCTCCTGCCAAAGTAACACTCTGCATGCATACAATATGTGGTTTCTTTTGTCATGATTTCTGCAAAGTGCAACAATGATTTAATGAACACATCCATCTCTTGAAAACAAGAGAACATGAAAGAGAAGTGCAGTCCACACCGTGGTCTCTCAGATTTTAATTATCTCTCAGGAGAGTGTATTTCTATATGCTTATCAAAACATGTTTGACTGTTTATGATTTCTGAACATACGAATGTGCTTCACATGTAGACATCCCTCTCATGATTTAATACTTTAAGAAACTGTGGCTATTTTAAGCGTGGGTGGCGAGCAACTGGAGGACACATCTCACAATCCAGGCGGGAACCCCTCGGGGAAACAGGAGCTTTGGCACAGCAAAGGTATTTTTACGCTTTGCTTTTCATTCTTTCAGAAATATACTTTTTCTTCTAAACTGTGAAATGATCAAATAAGTCAGTGCTTGTAGCTCAGTACCACAACTGAAGGAAAGAAAAGAAATCTTGTTTATGTTTCCAGCCTGAAGCTCTCTCTCTCTCTCTCTCTGTGTGTTTGTGTGTGTGGGTCAAATCTATGTTTGTGTATTTGTATTCCAGCAAGTACAGGGAAACCCTTTTACTGTGGCCAGCTATAGGACTTCCACACAAAGTCCATCTTCAATGAGGGAGGAAGTCATGCAAAAATCAAAACACAGGGCACAAGGGGCAGCAAGTTGGAGGCGGGTGGTTGTAAGAGAAAGGGGGGGGTGGGGTCTTTTCGGGGGGGTGCAGAGACCAGCCGGTAGGACACAGAGAATCACTATGGTGACAGCAATCAGGGGGCTCAGGGGAGTGAGGCTTGGTCAGAGAGGCAGGCTTGAGAGGCAGCTGACTGAGGAATCAACCCTCACTCTGGATGATTCCCCAGGCTCTGCCGGACCAGCCTTCCCCAGAGACTGCGGGCTTTACAGAACAGAGATGTGGCTAGCAGCCCTTTTCTGAGGGAAGGGCGAAAACAAGTGGAATTGAAGCCAACACAGCTAAACGAACATCCTGCTGCTGATGAAAATGTGCTAATTAAAAACATGCAAACACTCTTACATGCCACATCCTCGACACGTGTGAGTCTCCCTCCATATTTGTCCATATCCTGCTTCAGGTAAACACCCATTAAAACAGTTTGCCGACACTTCCTCTGCTTTGTTGCGGACCTTGCCGTTTACTCCCTCTCTCTCATCCATTAACCGTCACCCTCTCTTTAATCCGTCGCTTCCTCCGTCTCTCCGTTCCTTTCTCTCCCTCCCTTCCTCTCCGCTATGCTGGACGGTGTCCACCTAAACAGATGGTTCAGTGTCAATAGGCTGCTATTAAATGGCCGCTCTCCCTGCTCTGATCCAAGATGGCAAAAAGCACATTCAAAGCACGAGGAATAAATCCTTTGCTACGAGGAAGACACCACTAAGACGAGCGTTGGTGAAGATGAGGGCGGTTACAATCACCACCACTCCAGTGTCATTTTCATAAAACATTTTATCCATGGGCTTCAATTCCATGTACATTTCGACTTACATATACACTCAGTCCACTGTGAGTCGTACACTCTCAGGTGTTATTGCCGAATACCAAACAGTGTGGTGAATCACACCCTTGGATCACGTCTCCCTCATCCTTTTTCCCCTTTGTTTACTTGTTCCGTAGTTGGGATCTCCTGCCATGCCTGTGACTAGCTGCTTCGTCATCTCTGGGCCACACCCTGCTGAGGAAAAGGACAACCACCTGACCTTGATGCTCACATCAGCCCAGCCCTCACTTTTTTCCTCTGCTGCCCCATTACTGAGAGGTACCTTTTACCAACAAAAAGAAACACCTGACAAGGTAGTGCTAAATGAATCGATTACTTTAATCGTTCTTTTCCAAACTTGAATCCACAACCTGTTTTTGTAAGAGCCATAATTAGAAAACAGGACTGAACATTTTTAGTCCTTCACCAATCCGCTTATCCTCTCCGATATGGTCAGAGCGCGCCGTCACTGTTTATACCCGTGTTCTATAGACGCACACAGAAAAGGATAGAAGAGAGGAAAATCTCAAAGATAGGAGTGGCACGGAGAGGAAGGGATGTGGCTGCGATGGTGTCGCTGTTGCTAGAACAGTCTTCCCACCTTGTGGAAGCACAGTGAACTGTAGCTGCATCAGTGCGTGAGCAATAGGAGGAGAGAGAGAGAGAGAGAGAGGGAGAGAGATCCAGAGAAAGATGGAGTAAGAGAGGGAGGGAGAGCAAGGAGCGAGCCAGAGAGAGAGAGGGAGAGGGAGAGAGAGAGAGAGCAAAAAGGAGGGGAGTTTAAACTAAGTGCTATGTTTTGGGACAGGCTAATCTGCTAGCGAGCAGTGTGAGGATCGGAGCGTATTGTGTGAGCCAGTGTGCGGGGGACAGATAAGGGAGCCAGCCAGCCCGCCAACCCGACCCACCGACCGCCTGACTGCCTGTTTTAATGTGCTGACTCTGGGGAGATTTTTTAAAGAGAAAAAAAGAAAAGGAAACAGCATATCGACTCCTCAGACGTGTGTGTGGAGACTCTGGACACGACAGCCACAGCCTGCAGAGAGGTGCACTAGCAGACGGGGGAGAAAGAGAAAATCAGAGCACTGAAAAAATCACAACTCCAAAAATCAGAAAATTAAAAGAGGATTCTTTTCTTCTTTTTTTTTTTATCCACCCCTCTTTTTTCCCAATTTTTTCTTTCTTTCTTTCTTCTTTTTTTGTTTTTGTTGTTGTTGTTTCCCGGGACTGACTCCCAGCCGTAGAGAAGAAAAACGGGGAGCAAAGAACTGAAGATAATCTGAAAATAAACGGACAGAACAACAACGACAAAAAACGCACAAAACCTGAACATGTTCGAAATAAGCCGAACCCTCAACGCCGCTTTGTTGAGCAATGAGGTAAAGATTTTTGGGGGATTTGCTTCTTCCTCCACACTTCACCTGTGCGTGTCTGCTGCCGGCCATTCCGTCATGTGTTTTATTGTATGTCCGTGCGTGTGCGTGTCTGTACATTTCTGTATGCTCATCGTCAGGAGACAGAGGGGATGATTGATAACAGCAGCTGTTTATTATATATTTCCCCCAGTTCTATATTCGGCATGGAGAAAGGGGGCTGCTACGCTTCTCACATTCAACCTGGCTTGTAATAATAATTGAGCCAGACTTTATGTCCCTCTATTGTAACAAAACCAAGGCAGCTATCAAGCCTTTCCAACATGGGCTTGCTTGTGAGATTGCCCACCTGGGGTTAAAATTGGAAACGTCCCTTCATGTGCACGTACAGTACATCTGAAAGTGTGTGTGAGTGTGTGTGTGTGTGTTTACACATGCATTTGTGTGAGAGCAACGTGTTCTGTAATCCTCCTCTACCTCCTCTCTCTACATGTCCCCCCGCCCCCTCCCTCCCCACTCCCTCTTCTGTCCTTTACCATTCTCTCTGTCCTTCCTACCTGCTGTTATCTGTTCTCCTTCCCTTCCCTCACACCCCTTCCCTCTCTCTCTCTCTTCTCTCCTCTCTCTCTCTCTCCTCCCCTCTCCTCCTGTGTCTGTGTATGAGTGTGTGTGTTCTGTGAGCAGCATCTCAAGATGATGGCGAGGTACGGGCAGCTCTCGGGACTAGCAGCCAGTGGCGTGGGCTCCGTCCCCGAGACGCACTCGCCGCTATTTCCCAGGGATCTCCTGTCATCGCCAGCCCAGATGGGCTACAGGTCACCCCTGGTAAGAGGATAGACAGACTAATATATCTCCATCTCTTTGATGATCGCGGGCGAGCAGAATACCGAGGAAACAAAGCGAGAAGAGTGCTAGTCGGTGTGTGTGTGTATGTGTGTGTGTGTGTGTGAATTTGGCGTGTTGTTTTGTGTGCGTCTGCGAAGAAAAGAGCAAAGGGGCGGAAAGAGAGCAAATCAATTGTGGGATTTGCCCTGTATCCCCAATGGATAGCATTAGTAAATATTTACATTGGTATGTTTGTTCAATTACGGACGCCTACTCTGTTTTTAGCCTCTGCCTGTCATCAGGGGAATTTGAGGTGCGAGTGTGTGTTTGTGTGGGTAATATATTTGTACGTTTGTTGTATTTTGTGAATTTGGGTTAGCGTACTGGCAGTGTTTGAATTTCATTTATTTTATATTTGATGGCGAATCTTTCACAGTAAATTGATTAACGGGCTCCATCAATACAGCTGCAATTCTACCATTTTTTTTTACATCTGTGAAAAGAGAAGGTTATTTTTCCGAACACCCTGAGGAGTTGTGCGGTTGTGTGTGAGACGACAGATTTCGAATGACACGGGATCATAACCATCAATCCGATGCAACTCCGGTTAACATCGGACACCAGTCACACGAGCAAAGGAGGCAGGATCGCGGTAGACGGATGGGGTGTGTTGCACCGGAGACAACATTACTCTGCTTTTTACAGAGAAAATAGGGCTTCCAGAGGAAGGGAACGAGAGAGAAAGAGGGGCACGAGAAAACCGTGAGCGTTTAGGCAAAGGCGTTGTAAGAAAATCCCTGACTCGCCGCATTAAAGCGACATGAAGCTGTGGGTGTCTAATCCGCTGTGGGCTCTTCATTGGTTCGGCTCCCCTTCAAACTGGCTCAGATCCACACCCCAGAGCCTCACGGAAGCCTTCATAACCCACTGTCATGCTGCTGACTGTACCCGGGGGGTTCCGTCAACTGTATGCAAATGCACGGCGAGGATAAGAGGTGAAATGTGTTTTCCGTGAGGAGTTTGGGCTTCAAAGATGTGGGGGTTTTTTTCTTTTCGTTTTTTTCACTCACTTTGAGTTCTTGCACGAGTTCAACAACGTCGGCCCAGTGTTTTTGTTGTGGTTAGACAGCACACGAAGGAACTCACACCAGTGGTATCTGCTGTTTGCGTAAAGCTGCTGGACCACGGGGTCCATGTTGAAAACCAGGGGAACTAAATAGCTGAATTTATTCTATAAATATGATTGACTCGTTTACTTATTTGTATGCATCTTATCACCATTGTGTTGGGGCGGAGAAACTGAATTTGAGGCGATTGCTTCACCGGCCATTTCCAGTTGTAAATAATATTGGATTTACAGTTTAAAGGAACTAAGCCGAGATAGTTCACGGGCGACTATGAGGTCAAATTGTCTATGTTGGAATTCTGTGCATTTGTCATCAATGTGTTGCAGGTCATGATGCATGTGTGTGTGTATGTGATGTGTGTGTGTGTGTTTGAAAGGGTGTGTGTGTGTGTGGGTGTGTGTGGGCGGGCGAGGGAGGGAGGGAGGGAGTGATTCTGCAAGCGCATATGCTTTTATGTGTGTGTGTGTGTGTGTGTGTGTGTGTGTGTGTGTGTGTGTGTGTGTGTGGGCGCACGCGCGGGTGATTACCCTGGTTAAAAAAGACCATCGTTATGGTGATTAATGATGCCTTCATTAAGCACAGAAAGATCATTTGCATACATTAGATAAATGTGCTGGAAGATTCTGGTGGCTTTGGTGTGTGAAGCCTCAAAAGCATCATCGCGTGTCTTACCCCGGTCAAGCGGAAGTACGATTCTATCCCGGCAGCCCAACATTGCGTCGTATATAAAAATGGAGTCAGTACGTCACTGTGTTTTGCAACGTTATCGTTCAAAGTTAAGACGCTACGGTTTGCACCACTGCTTTAAATGAGTGCCTTAGACACATTTATAAATAGCTAAATGGTTTTGTCCTCCATCACTCAAAGTGTACCAATGAATGAAATTTAGACGGATAGTCTTCTGCTGAAAATGAGCATCCGCAGTATCATTTACCACATTAGGATGACCATGACCATGTCACCTTCCACAAAGCGGGTGGAGCTAAAAAAGAACATGTGAGCAAAAGCTGAATTGCAAATTAGTGCATATTTCAGTTCCTGAGATCTAATTTTCAAAAGCCCACAGCTAAAAACCTGCAGTGCGCCGTGCTTCAGAGCTGAATGCTGTTAATTTGTAGAAAGCTCCACTGATTACCAACTGCAGGCAGCTGCCGTTCTCCACGTGACACCAGATTTTGTTTGACAACTCCAATCTCCTCTTTTTTCGCCGTGAAAAAAGAAAAGAAAAGAGGCGTTGCATTACAAGAGCTTCATCATCCTCCCCATCATCATCACCACAACAACAAACAGGCAAAAGGAGGAGGAGGAAGGGGGGGTGGGGAGCCAGGGGGTGCCATGGCACAGGAGCTGGCAAACGTGTGCGGCTACGGCACATTAGCAGCCAGGAGATAGTTAGAGGTCATCTCTATTTCATAACAATGATTAGCTCCTTCCATCTGCCGCTCCCCTTTCCTTGTTCTCGCTATGCAGGAAATTAGTTCATTTATGCTCCACGATCCTGCCGTCAGCGAGGCACAAACAGGTGCAGCAGACGGAGCGACGCCACAGAGGGCGGGAGGTGGGGGAGGGGCTCGTATTGAGAGGAACAGAGGGATGGAGATATGTGCAAAACACAGCACAATAGTGCCACAAGTACAAGGGTGGTTGATTAATGGGGGACCGACTACATCCAGTGTGGTTGCTGGATTATGTTTTAACGTGAATGTCTAAATCGTATAGGGATTGAAAAGCGCAAACGAGAAAAGGCCAAATATGTCATTTATATAATGTTATCCGTCTCCCTTTTTGACTGCATACCCAGCAGCAGCACGGAATATGGAAGTTTGATGCGCCGCTGTGTTCAAGCGTTTTAGCTTCGGGTGATGGAAACGAAGACATGCTGTTCAGTCACATCCTCCCTATAGCATATAGGAGACCGCAGCAGATTATGAGCGCACAATGTCGTAGGACCTCATACGAACAAAGACTGCGCAGCTTTGTGTGTATGTGTGTGTGCGTGTGTGTGTGTGTCTGTCTACATATCATATCATGTCTGCACTTGGTATGAGCACATTTGGTGCGTCAGTTACGGAGAACACAGAAAGGCTGAGAGACACAAGAGTGTGTGTGTGCGTGCATGCGTGTGTGCGTGTGTGTGTGTGTGTGTGTGCTTGCCACCAGTACTGCAGGGAGGGCCTAGAGATCAGCAGCTGAGTCTGTCTCCCACTGGGAGCCATAACTGCAGAATGGAGCAGGTGTCTGCAGGCTCACGCGCACACACACGCACACACACACACACACACACGCACACACTGTAAAGTGAACTCTTTCTCTCTTTCTCCTCACTGTCTCCGTCTCTCTCTGAGTTTTGCAAACCCTAGCCTTAATATCCACACAATTCACACATTCAGTTTGTATTCATTCACACATTATCGTGTTTCTGAAAAAGACATCAAACAGACTTGCGATGTGGAAGTGATCCATAAACAATAGTCTAACAACCGAGTGCTGCTGCAGCAACACTAGCGTCCACGTCCGACCCAAGGTCACCTTTCTGTCCGGGCCCTTTGACCTGCATGTAATAACCTGTAATTTCCACAACAAAACGGCCGTGGCAGGGCCCAGGGTTTCTCAGCGGGTGTTTTGGGGATTTTTATGGAGTGCAACACTGAGGTAGAAGATTTGGACCAAGTTTTCTGATTAAAATAAACAGGCTAATGTTTTCAATTATTATCTGTTATTATTAAAAGACAAAATTCAGTTTTCTTTACGTCACAGTCTCCGATGAGATATGTAATAAATAAATTACAATCGAAAAAATAGAAAGCACAATCATGAGAACCTCAAACACTAAACAATGCACGCACACATAATTGTCACAGTTTATGTAGCTGTGGATTATATATCCATAGTGCTGGGGATTTACGTCAAATCAGCCGCTACATCTGCACAGTTCAATAAATTGAATAAACCAAAATAATCTCACTTCTTGCTGTTCATTCATCCTCTTTAATTCCCCAAAAAATCCCAGGGCTGCTCTTTTGCCCTTTTAGAGGAAAAGCATTTAATTTCAGAGACAAATTTGTTTCCTCTCGTGGACAATGTTTTCACAACCAGTTGCAGTTATTTCATTCGGCTTAAGAGGAGAAATAGAGAGAGAATAATGAAACAGACAAGGCTGGAGAGAAAGCAATATTGTGTTTTTTCAAATCTGGTGAGTTCTTCGCATTTTTGTTATTTGCAAACACATTACCGATTATTACGGAAAAACTGAAAAAGATGCCTCAGTTAACTGCTTGACAGTGAATTCAAAATTCAGAGGTCTACGGCTAAATCGAATGTAATTTTAGGTCGACACGACGCAGCCCGAGGTGCATATTGGATCATGCAAATTTTCTGAATTAATTATGAAACAGACAGTGATATCAGAACGTACTGCAGATATGTCAGCCTTATAAACATTGACAAAAGAGGTATTAGCCGGTGCAAGACCTTCACTGACCTGCGATAATCTCTTTCACAATGGCCACATATTCACAATGCAAAGAAAATCTCCTGACGAAAAGAAAAAAAAGAGCATTAAATCGTCTTTTCACAAAAGATAGATGCCCTTTAAAGACCCCAAATTGAATTGCCTATGGAACAGACACCTATTTTTGTGGGTGAGGACTCATTTTAAGAGCAGTGATGTGAGGAAATGTGCATTATTATTTTCAGCTCAGCGCCTGTTGATGCTGAGCTGACAAAACGCTGCAGATACCTGAATGATTGTCTGCTTCTGGGATCCGGGCATGTTGATGAACAAAGCGTTTTCTCTCTTTTTGTTTTTTGTCCTCTCAGAATTGATAGCTTCAAAGCCAATGCGTTTTCATCGATTTGCTAATTGCCGGGGATGAGGCAAAGTATCCGCTGTCACCATGAATAAATGATGTATGGGTTACTTACTTGCATTAGTGCCGAGGTGGAGTGACCGCTCCGGTTGCAGGCGCCCATCGGGAGGGGCCTGGTCGTCGGGGGCTTGTATGTACTAAATGCACAGGAAATATAGTAGTTTTCCGAATTGATTTTCAGGTGATTAACTGTTCATGAAGAGCAAGCTAAATTAAGATATGATATTGGAAATTCATCATAATACTTTAATTAATCTCGTCTAAGGGGAGGCTGAACGAGATTCCTAAACGCAGCATCATTATTATCTGCTGAGCCTTTACTTCCTTTAATAATAAATATAATCCAAGAGCAGCAGTCCAGTTTAAACTGTTCAACTTAGTCTGCCTTGAGCTCTGATTTAGTGACTGTTATGTGATGTACAGAAGTACGGATTCGGTAAATAAAGATATATTTACTTCTGTCTTTATATTATCACGTGGATCTATTTTCTTGGCTAAAATTCCTGTAACACTATAAATAACATTTACTCAGTATATGATGTATACCTTCTGAAAACAATGTTTTTATTGATATAATGGGAAATCATTTCTAGAGTTGTTGCAACTGAGTTTCTTTCTCTTCAATCAGCTAAATGTGTCAACAACACAAAATAAGTGACACACGTCTCCGAGCATGTAGGCATTCAAACCGAAGCCCGCTGGAGCTTTTCTTGTTTTACGTTGCCCAATTGCCTTTCTTCGAGCATGAGAAAGGGCGGTTGAGCATGAAGTGACATTTGGAGAGCTGGATCTGTGCGTCATGGGCGTGTTTTGGTCCACAGTACCGAAGGCCATCCCTGTGAAGGACTCTGGATACGTCTCTAAAAGGTTATTCCTTATCAAAAGCATTACAGTAGTGCGGCCATTTATGGAGATGAGATAGTGTGAGAATGTTGATTAGGTTTTAAAACGTCACTACAGATCCTCGGGGGGGGGGGGGGGGGGTGTCAGTGATTCTCATTTTTCCACCTGAGGTCTGAGTCGGAGATTCTGGGAGAAAGGAGAAAGCAGGACTCGGTTCTGCAGTGAGATACTGGACTAAAACTAGAATGGGCACTCGGTAGAGCGCATACCTTCGCATTTCACAAGATTGGGCATTGAATTATGAACATTTTGGCATTTGTTGCATGCCAATTGGATACAAATTGACCGTGCTATGGTAAAAAGAAGATGTTGACCTTTTCATGACCTTGACCTTTGACCCGATTGATCCCAAAATCTAATCAAATGGTCCCCGGATAATAACCAATCATCCCACCGAATTTCATGCGATTCGGTTTAATACTTTTTGTGTTATGCGAATAACACGCATACAAATAAATAAATACACGGCGATAAAAACATAACCTTCTGCATTTTCAATGCGAAGGTAATAAGTAATGGAGATTAAAAAAAAGGTCTGAAAGTGAGCAGCCGTCTAAAGAATGTCAAGTGGGAAGCTTTGTGCTTGTGTAGTGTGTGTGTTTGTGTGTTTGGGTAATGAGGAGGGAGTTGTGATTAAAGCCTCCACCAGATGGACCACAGCCGCCGCCCTGTGAGCGTTGGATGTACCCCGACCGAGATCAAACGTAAAGCGCGCTGCCGTCCCCTTAGCCCTGAAGCCCGGCAATATACCCCCGGATCCACTGACCCACCACACTGCAGCGTGGCCCCGGCTTCAATTCACACACACACACACACACACACACAGAGTCATACGGATTAGACTGGAGGACAGCGTAACCACCGGAAACAGAGCAGGTTTCGCTTTCTCAGTCATTAGATCCATTTGTAAGACTCAGATAGAACATGCGCGTGGCTTTACATTTACAACACGTCACTGACAATAAAGAACAAGACTAAACTTCATGGTCAGCGTGTGAGCTGCCGGCCTGCTAAAGTTGAATGTCACCCCAAGCTGCGGACCACTCTGTTGTCCAAATGGACACTAATCCACCAGAGTCCTGTTGAGAATACACTGGTAGTGTCAGAGCACATGCCAGACTCAACCGCCAATGCATAGCTACGCCTCCCTGGGCCCCTCCACAAACCTGCTCTCGTGTGTGTTGGGATGAAACCTCAAAGACCCACCATGATCTCTTCCATTAAAAGAAAAAGAAAAAGATAGTTTTTATTTTAATGTGTGACGGAGCGTCATTCTGAATTAAATCTACAAAAGAGCAGACTTTACGCAGCGATTGAAGAAGCGTTCACTCCCTATTCCACACATGAAGACGGAGAATCCAGCTTTCAAACAGCCCCCTGTCACATCTCTGCAGTCTGCAAAGCTCCCGCCATACCAAACAGCTTTGAGTTAAAGTGGAAGAAAGTGGCTGTGACAATGCAGCGCAGCCTTGTGTTCCGGGATCAGCATGAAGAATTCATTTCTGATCTGAGGAGTTTCTACCAGGGAGTGACACAGGCAGGGGTTAAGCTGACTGTGTCTCATGCCCACTGACACAGAGGGAAGAGGATGGAGGAGGAAAAGCTTCAACTAGAATAGTTACATTATACCAGTATACGTGTCGTTAATATAGGGGATCCACTTCCCCATACGTGCCTGGATTCACACATCCTTACACCGGCAAGGCCAAGTTGGATTTAGTTTTTAACCCGAAAGATGAGCACCTTTTTTTTTTTAGGTTTACTTTTTACTCAATCAACACCAGGAGCGCTGAACTCAAAGCATTCAGCTGTAACTCAGTATTTAACATTGCATTGTCAGTCATGATCTTAACATTTGTATTTGCCGGATGTCTCAATGAACAAATTAGCATAATTTAGGATTAGAAGTTTTAGATGATTAGCATAATTAGACGTAACTTTTAAGAAAACAGACAGAAATTTCCCCACAAACTCCATACGGCATACTCACAGTCAGGTCAGGATATGATTTGAAATTAAAATGTGAGAGAAATGTTTGATGTCTTTGTTTGTAACAGCAAGTCGGATCACGTTATCATTGTCGGCAATGGTGTGTGCTCTTTAAATGCCTTCGAGGCTCTTTGTTGGCAAGTATTTGACCGGGAAGACTGGGATTCTCTTTCAGTGCACGCAGACTTTTCTTCTCATCTGCTCTCATTTAGCATTTCAGTCACCGGCTGTGAATTGACTGTCCTCCCCGGATAATTTACCCTAATCTGCTCTCTGTAGTTCACATGAGGTAACGTGGTGATTTTGCTCCTCCCGCTTAAGAACATCACTTTCCTCTTTGGAGGATCCTTTGTGGCAGAAGTTCTCCCAACTGCTGCCCTCTGTTAGTAAAGTGTCGGCGCGACATGGCACAGAGTGCCCTGCTTTTTCGAGTAGAAAGAAAAGAGTTGATTTGATTGAACGTGCGACAGCGATGCAGGTGCACTGTGCGCCTCTGACCATGAAATTACCTGAAAATCAGTATCCACGCCGTGTGCGCCATTGATTCATGGAACTGAAGCCCTTGGTCTCGACACTGAAAGCAGACAACAAAAGTCAGCTGAATCCAAAGCGCCCATTGTTGACCGGATACAGCCGCATCGTGTTAATAGCTGTCTGGTATTCGGCGATGCCGACTTTGTCGCTGGGCAGGGAGACGGCAAGTTGAAGGCTGTGAGTCTCATTTGTTGATTGTTACCGGCAGAGGGTGGACACCTGCCAGGAAAGAGGCGATCATCAGTCTGAGTAGCACAGCAAGATGCTACTGCCAGAACTTCAATAGAGCAACGAAATGTATCTTTCAAGGGTGAATCAAAAAGAGCCTAAGTAAGCAGCAGCATACTGAGGAGTGGGCTCTGGGCTATTAGATGTATTAGGCTGTTTTACTGCATAGACTTCTGTGACATTTGAAAGGGAAATCAACCGGACCTGATAAGCATCGCATTCCTCTCCGAAGCCCGATTAAAACATGTTTTCAGTGTTTTCAACAGGGATGATTCGGGTGCAGAGGGTGTTTTCCGTCGCGTGTCCTCGGTCGCTTTAATTTCCTCTCAACCGAAGAACAGGTTTGCTGCGAAACACAAGCTTCCCTTCTCTTGTTGATTATCAAGGTATTTTCTTCCAGCACTTTGAGGTAACACCTCCGCCGGCATCTTCACTCCTCCCACTTTAAATAGAACTGTTCTTAATCGGAGTGAAACACAAAGCAGGTGTTGAAACCGCGTCTGACAGTTGGAATCAAACCGAAAGCACACACAATTATCACCGTCTGCACGCTGCATATTCAAACCTGCTTTACTGTGTGTTGTTTGGCTGCGCTTTCACACTTGTTATCAGAATACTACGTGCTGGCTGCGTACATTGTGTGTGTGTACAGTACACATGCCAAATACACGCCACCAATATCAATCCTAAAGATTCAACCTAAACAGACTTTTTTTTCAGGGCGTGGCAGAGATCTAGCATCCGGAGTTTATTCAAGAGAACCAGAATGAGTAAGGGAGAGTAAGAGTACAACGCCAGCCTGCATTAATCCATTAAGGTCTGTGACTAGGAGGGGTTTAGGGTGGAGAAGCATAGCAGGAGGAGTTCATGACAATTAGCCAGCTCTCTGCTTTCATAATTAGCGGGCAGGAAGCGGCGGCCGAAGCACACTTTGTGGGGTCCGGCCCGTAAAGCTCCGGTTACTCGGCATTCAGGCTGTCAAACTGTGACACACACACACTCCGTGAAAACAAAATGTCATGATTTGTCGCACGTTTGCATGCACGTGCACTTGTTTGTTTGTGCGTGTATGGATTTCGTTGTGTGTTAATGGATGTGAGCCAGGGCCAATCAGTGAGATGGGGCTTCTCATTGCTGACAAGAAGGGCCGACCCTGCTGGTTTAAAGCCACAAAAGCTTTTTAACTTTCAGAACTTTACAAGAGGAACGAAATATAATTTGACTCCCCCAAAAAGGGTTTAGCATCAGTCATCATCTAAAAGGCCAAATAATACATCCAATCAACGCTTTGCACTTTTTTTGTGCAAAGTCATTAAGAAACCGTCGTGTTTTTTAGTCATTACCCTAAATTACTTCTTTGACATTTTTGCATTTATTCAGTTTTATGCGTTTTATTCACAGACTAAAAATCTAAGAACGGAACGGACAATTCTCCGAGATTAATAAGCGACAGTGCAGCATCTCTAACATCCAGACTGTAAAGCATCTCAGCATGGATGCCCTTGATATCTCTACCACTCCCTCCATCTGTCCAAAAACAATATTATATTGCACGGTGTGTACCCTTAACTAGGACATGGCAGCGACACGGTTCCATCTTTGGTATTAGCCTGTGTATCATACACACAGAGAAACGCACACACTCCACAACACAACACACTCTGAAGAGCGGAATGTGTTTACAGCTAATTTACTGAGCAGGGGCAGTCCCTTTCATTGCTTTATAAAAAATCATGGTCCTGTGGAGCAATTTAGTGAAACGACAAGCCAAGCAAGTCAACTGCGAGAGACTATTTTCTCGTTCAAAACACATTCTCATTTAGAGAAAAGGTTATTTGGATCATATTACAGAGAGAGAGAGAGAGAGAGAGAGAAAACAACCTCAAAACACTGTATCGCCCTCTATTTTCACCCCACAACTTACTGCCTCCAAACAGTTTAACGTTACCTGCATACAAAGACCGAGATGTGATTTGTGAGTCGGTCATTGCCAAGGATCTGACTTTCCCTTCTTTAAAGGAGTGATTTCAAAAATATATAATAATAAAAACATGGTTGAGAGGAGAATATTAAAGGCAGTGAGGTGGAGAAAGATTGGTTTCCCCCCCAGTCCAATCCAAAGCCTTTATTTAATTCAAAAGGTCAGATAAAAGATGGACAGGAAACTGTGTGTTTGTTGCCTGTTCAGCTGCAAAATGTTGCGTCTTTCTGCTCTTTGGTGGAAAAGATACGGAGGCATATAACAAAGGAAATCCGACAAAGGTGCACTTCTATTTGTATCCGTTTTCTTTGTGTTTCATTCAACATTACTCTTCCTCTGTTGTCTCATATACAGTATGAGCGGTACAAATATTCAGACTGCAAGTGCCAGCATATTCTATTCTATCAGAAACAATAGCCAGTGTTGTGCGTGTGTGTGTCTGTGTGTGTGTGTGATTGTGCGTACCTCAGTCCTGCTCAGGCATAATTGAAGGCGTAGTAAGGATTGTCATTAGTATGTGAGGCACATGGTTCTGCTATGCTAGCTAGCTCGCTCTAGCTAACGAGACAGGTGGAGAGGTCAGAGGTGAAGTGGAGAGACTGGGGAGCTCTCGTTCACCTCTCCCTTTTTGTCTGCCAGAACTGGCCTGATCATTCCTAACCGTCATAGTCCTCTTCTGGGTTTTCCTCTCCGAACATTATTCTTTTAGTGTGCTCATTTGCGAGCTAATTTGTGTCGCTACTCGAGTGTGTGGTTGAATTTCTGAATTCCTATTTGTGTGAATACGCATACGGAGTACAGACAGTACGTGGTACATGCTGCATCGTTTATCATGCTCTGTCCACAATGTGGCTTTACAGTGGATTGTGTTTGCATAGCGGGGTCTTTAGGGTAGGGGTTCTCAAAGTGTGGTCCAGGGACCCCCAAGGGGTCTGTGGCAGTCAGTCAGAGGATTCGTGAAATAATTTGCGATAAATAATACATTTATGCTTTATCATTAAAAAGTGAATAGCTACAGATGGAGGCCATAAAACAAGCTAATTGGGTTCCATTACTCCCACCCACGTTAGCTTTGGGCCAATAGAAACTCAGATTTGATTGTGACACCCAATAATTTAATTATTCTTAAGTCGAGGCACTTACTGAAAGTCAGCTTTGGTCTGGTAAATTGCAAAATATGGATTTAATAGGACTATGCCAGTCTTACTACTCTTCATTTTCTAAAAGCTTTTAAGATCAATTACTTGAAAAGTAGGCTATACATGCTTTCACTTTGAGTCCAAAAGCAATTTGAAGATATTTATATATATATATATAAGTATTTAATAATATTTAATGTCACTGCTTTTGGACTAATATATGAATATCTAATCTAATCTTAACATGATTCAAATTGAAACATTTTTCATTATAAAACAGCTTCGGCAAAAAAATTATTTTCAGAACACAGATGCAAGGACATTAACCGGTACAAATAGTCGGAAAATATATATTTAAATAAATGTTACGGTGTTGTGTAAAACCTTTGAGTGACACATTCTAATCACTAAGTTGCCTGTGGACCATCTAAATAAAGCGTGATCCTAAGTAGGGACAGGTCTTGAGGTGGTTGGGACAGAGAAATCTCTCCGGGGCTTTATAGCTGTCCACTTTCATTTAGTCCTGCAGCTGAATGCTATAATTGAAACAAACCAGCATGTGAATAAGCATTGGCCCACTGTCTGCCTCTTATTGTGATGTTGGACACAAAAAAAACAGTGTGTGTTGGGGAAGTAATGATGTTTTGATCTCTTGTCTGGCAACTTGAAGAAATTGCCAGTGAAAGAGCAATTTGTTACAAAGCGGCCACATGTTTATTCACAGCACAAGGTGCCTGGATGGGATTCATTTGTGTGTGTGTGTGTGTGTGTGTGTGGGAGTGTGTGTGTGTGTGTGTGTGTGACATGAATATGCTGATGTGTGCTTATGGAGCATGGTGTGGGCGAACATATGAGCAATCCCAGGGCATGTGTGTGTGCATGTGTGTGTGTGTGTGTGTATGTGTGTGTGTGTGTGTGTGTGTGTGTGTGTTGGGGTAAACATATGCCTGCCAGGTAACTGTTAAAGGAAGCAAGAGCTCCCTCTTCTTGTCTGCCAGTGATAGGTGCCAGCAGGACAAAATCAACCTGTGGCAGTTTGGGCATATTATTTTAGAAATGTATATATTATACAAACTGTTTTAACTTGTAATACTTGCAGGGTAATGGGGAGTAATTTGATGATATCATCTGATTCAATGGTGTATAATGACAATAGAGCCAATGTTTTGGGCGTCGCTCCATATGTGGCACAGTTAGCAACATGTTAAGGAGGGGCAACTGCTTTTAGGAATCAGAATTTGTGGGTGGTGTGACTTCGGGAACCGTGGCTCAGAAGCAAGACCCATGTCTAAAGACAGGGATTAAACCCTGCAGCAACAATCCAGATTCAGATACAATGCAACCTGTTTTCTGTGCAACATGGCATAGAGATGACAGAGACGGAGGCGGGCACAAAACAACGTTCTGTTGTTGTTATTATCTTTTAGTTATGTTTTAGTTTTAGTTATGTGCACTCATGAACACGAGGTCGCCCGAACTGCTTTGGCATGATGCTCGGAGGACCACACGAGCCATGCCTCCTTTCGCTCGCATCCTCTAGCGCCCCGCCCCGTCGGCACCTCCCCCAGCCAATGGGAGAGCGCGCGCGAAGTGACTGGCCATTCCATATGGCTTTTTAGGTACAGGGATTGTTTTCTCTCAATCTCTTCCCTTGGAGTGGACTCTCTTATCCCGGCGCGTTGGTTGTGTGCGTGTGTGTGTGTGTCTTTTGGGGTTACTTCTTTCGCGAGTGTTTCCCCCCCCTCCCCCTCCTTGCACGGGACAGGGCTGCCGGTCTTCCACACCCACGCGTTCGCTCTGTTTTAGTTTGAGGCTCCACCGGCACCTCCGGTTCATTCGCCGAGAGCTCCGTTACCGTCCGTAGCAAGCAGCGCAACTGACACGAGGATGGTCATGGTGAGTAGATCTTGTAGAGGAGGCGACAGCTCCTCCATCGCAACCTGTCCGCGCCATCAGGTGCCGCAGCAGGTAGCGCCGTGCAGGTTTGTTTGGCGCACACTACACGCTGTATCGATCATGTATGGATCATGTATCGATTTGTTAAAAAAGAGGAGCGCAAATCGTCTTTTTAGGCTACACCTTTACTAGGCACGTGTGCGCGCGCGCGTGCCGACTGCACACGCGTCTGTGTGTGTGTTAATCCATTCTCATACCTTATATAAACACCAACAATGTAACTTATTGTTTAAAAAAAATTGTCAAATTCTGTTGCTTTTAATTTTTGAACGAGGTAGCAGCATTTGTAGTATTTACTGAATACTCGGATTTACAATTTTTTACAAATAATTCCTCGTAAGAAAACAGGCTGTGGTCGGTTCTGTGAGTGTGTATACAAGGGAAAGAGGAGAGGAGGTGAGGCTGCACTCACACACACACACACACACACACACACACACACACACACACACACACACACACACACACTCGTGTGCATGTAGGCCTACAGGGGCTTTTAACATGCACCCAGTAATAGCTAATTTATATACACAGTGCTGCGCAGGCATCCTATTAGGCCTACCAGAGTGCCCGAGGCTGGACTCACTCCCCCAGAGCTGTGCTCCGCGCGGCCCGGCTCACTCGAGCACAGACCTCAGCAGCGATTGATTGCTTTGCCGGGATTCAGAAAAGCCTTTTCTCTGCCAAGCCGGGCTGAGGCTGGCGTGTGCCGGCGAGGGCTCGCAGCCAGCGGGAGAGCGAAGGTGGCAACGCTGGGGGGAGGGGGAGGTGAGACCGGGGGCTGACAGACAAGCCACGGAGCCAATCACAGACTGAAAGAGAGCTGGGAGGGGAAGGGTATGGTAGCGAGGGGGCGGGGGCGGGCTCTGACCTTCCAGCGGAGCAGGCGACTGGGCGGGTGGCTGTGAGGAGGAGGGAGGGAGGGAGGGAGGGAAGGAAGGAGGGGAGCCTTGCTGCAGCCCAGCACTCTCTCATCCAGGCACACACCGTTCTCCTCTCAGCATCAGCATCAGCGGAAGAAGGCGATGCTTGCTCCCCGCTCGCCGCTAAGACTCGAGCCGAAACTGGAGGCGAGGCGGAGTGAGGAAAATTAGGAGACAGCCTAAGAAGAGATTAAGACAGGGAGATAGCAAGAAAGAGTATAGGGAGTCTTTGCTGAGGAGAGAGAGAGAGAGAGAGAAGAGAGAGAGAGAGACCACAGCCGGCTTTCTCCCAAATGGAGTGGAATGGGTTTAAGATGGTAAGGAAGACGGCTCCAGGCAGCCTGCCACTACACCACGCTGTACATTGTTAACCGTTGTTTCATTTCGGGCAGCCTACAGTGGCTAGAGCAGGTTGTAGAAATACTATCACCCACAGTCAGTGTGTGTGTGTGTGTGTGTGTGTGTGTGTGTGTGTGCGTTTGTGTGAGTGTGGTACTCTTACAGCACAGGCAAAATGCAGCGATACTATAAAACTATCTGTTGTGCCGCATGGTAAGTTCCTTCACACGCGGGGAACAGGGCATACAGCAAGGGGGGGGGGGGGGGGGGCAGGATGAGAAGCGGAGGGAGACAGATGGAGGAACGGAGACAGATATCATGCTAATAGAAGAGGTGTGGAGGCAGGAGTAGAGGTAAGCAGGGATGGGGAGCGGAGGGAGGGACAGGTTGAATCAGGGAACAGCACCCATTTTATGTTGAAGCCAGGGCTGTAGGTGTCCCCCCCCCCCCCCTTTCCCTGCCTTTGCACCACTCTGAGCTATATACCTGCGTATAGTACTGCAGCAGAGATGGAACGCACGTTATCGATGGTGAATGTTCTGTGAGATGGTGGGGGAACTGGACTTTAGTGGATATTCACGTATGCAAAGTAGTCCTCCTTGATTGTACGTGCGGGCGTGTTATCCGTCACGCCGCTCGTGTGCACAGTGCGAGTTTGCGTTTGCCCATAAGTTGTGCCGGCGCCGGAGAAAGATGGAGTCGGTGTGCTGGAGTTACACGCACGACGGGGTTGCAATCGATCGTCACGCTGTGCACGCTCTAAGTTTTAAACCCATCGCTTGTGCGAGGGTGTGCGACTATGACTGCGTTTGCTCAGTTGTCTGTTTAACTGTGCGAGTGTCGACGTGAGAGAAATCATAAGAAGCCTCTGAGTAATCTGGTGAACGAGACTTTCACTCTGAATCCATTCATCCATTCGTCCATCACATCCAAGAGAGGTTGACCAACAAAACTAGCTGTCATTTTTTTCTCCCTTTCGCCGTTTTCAGCCATATAAGACAACGTGTAGTTTAATTGCCCATACTGCGCCACCACTACAGAGTCAACACAATTATTTGGCATTCTCAATGCATCCATCTGTTTTTCAACACCTCACCATCCACACAGCGGACCGACTCCCGCGCGCTTGTGTTTGCGGGAGAAGAACAGTGGCCGTGATTCGTTTGTTCGGCAAGTAAACGTTTGGTTGTTTGCGTGATGGCTTCTTCCCATCGGATGCAATCAAAATGCTAATTGAAAGGAAGCCGACTCCCCTGTTTGGTGACTCGGCTGGTGACGCTAGCCGCCATGCCGCCGTTCCCCTCATACTCACCACTAGCAGTGTGTGTGTGTGTGGGGGAAGGGATGGAGGGCCCCGAAAGGAACACACGACTGACCATGTGAGGAGACGGGGCGTGAACACAGGGGAAGTTTATTGTTTATACCGTATATGTAGATATATATATATATATAAAGATTGGGCTAGTATTGTTGTGTAGAGAGGATGGAGGGAATGGACACAAAGGGAGAATGAAAAGAAACTGATAGGAGGGGAAAGAAAGTCCATCAGTAATGGAGGCATTACATTCTGTATGAGATTGCACCATAAAACCTCCTGATGGGAACCAGTGGGGGACGGGCCATCATTTCTCTTTCTCTCTCACACTCACACACACACACACACACGCAAAGATACATCCAAAGATACAGTGGCTCTAAGACCCTCAGGCAGAACACCATGAGCTCCAAGGTTACACATCAATGCTAATGAGGGGTGTGTGAGGAATTTATTAGCTACAGTGCACCGACCGAGTGTGTGCTTACTGATTTACATGTAATTGGAGATTAGAGAAACATAAGATAAGGACAGGTGCTCGGATGTGCATTCCTGGGCTGATGATAGGCCTGTGGGGCGATGAAGATGATTCACGCGGGCAATGATGGACGATGAGCTCAGAAATTGAAAATTGAAAGCAACAGGACAATAAATAAATGCTACTTTATCAGTTAGATTGCGTGATGGCCTGTGATGTGTTTTGGACGTCTGTGTTATCGGTTCTGTGAGTGAGTGAGTGAGTGTGTGAGTGTGTATGTATCAGGGGGGGGGGGCTGACGTGTGTCCAGGTGCAGAATGACAAGAGCCTTATTAAACGCCAGGCAAATAGAGTCCGAGAGAGAGAGACGAGGAGGAGGAACAATTGGCTCTTAATCTCCCCTCCTGTGTTTCCCTGCTCAAACATTCCCCCTTTAGAATATTACTTTATTACTACTATTGTCATCGCGTACGCAGACGGACACAGTCTTAAATGATTCTAGTAGAAAAGCACATTCTTAGTGGTGGTATGACAGAGGAATCTAAGCTAAACCTGACACTAAGTTGCTCTTTTCTCCTTGTTTCTCACTTACGTTAATCTTATAACATTTAGCTCCCGTTAAACAAACTGCTCCAAATACTTTAATTCCTTCACCATTTGACGCCTCTCGGGATGAACAAACGGAGACAGACCACCCAGACGTGTGCTCTGTTGAGAATAACTGAATCTGAGCATCTAGTTGTTACTCCCTTCATGCTGTTCTCTCGGGGCCAGTGTGCTTGTGTGCCTGTAGAAAGAGTTTTCAAAATGGTTTAATGGCTAATTTGATAGTTTTTTGATGTGTGTTTTACTGAGCAGCAGAAAGAACACCATCCCTTTTGATGGAGGGGAAAAATACATGTTGTGGGTTGACTTGCTGTTTGTTTCACGGCATGTAATGTAAGAATGTCTTTAAATGACTTTCATGAAATATACTTAAAATCTAGAAATATACATTGTGACACTTTGTGTTTTATGTGTATGGTCGTAGTTGTGCTGCTATTAATGCTTTTTTTACATAAAAAACGTTCACAGTAATTAACTACAGAATGGTAAAATGGTCTTGTTAATTAACATGCATGTGGGAAGACATACATACAGTACGTGTGTGAGTGTGTGCGAGTGTGTGAGCGTGTGTGTGTGTGTGTGTGTGAGAGTATCTCTCACCCACGCGCCATCATTTTCTTGCAAGCCAATCAGAGCAGACTGGGGTTTTAGGGGAGGGAGGGCTTAAAGAGACAGGAGCGTATCAGATAGAGGTTAAATCAAAGTATATTAAGACAGTATGAGAAGGTTGTGTTTGAATTTTTTATTATTAAAACACGTAAAGTAGGAACCGGAAAATGTGTGTTGTATGTCCCTTTACACGTTCCAGACGGGGGAGATACACGTTGAAGACATTTAGTTCAGACTCGTGTCTCTCCGAGTGCAAATGTGGAACTCCTGCAAAACTTTACAGACACTTTTTGCTCGTTGTTCTCTTGTGAATTCATACTTCACACAATATGAAACTCAACTCATTAAGTAAACACACACAAATCCAATATAGTATTTAAACTATAAATGAATGCTATAATCAAACACCTGCAGAATTAAATTAGTAATACTCAAGTTTAAGAATACTGATTTGATTATAAATATGTATATACTGCATGTCACTACAATGATGAACTCCATTCTTAATTAATTATGGTGGTCGACTTGTGGTTAAATATAGAGCTGCTATTAAAAAGTAAAGATTTGATAAGACACTATAAGAACGTATCTGTGCATTATGCAGTCTCAGTATTTTAGTGGTAAAGTGGCTATATGAATATTGCATAAATATCATATTGTCTTTAAATGTCTTTTCCATTTTCATTGAAACAAAAGCTAGATGGAAGCAGTTAATGAGCCACAAGCCTGTTTGACTAAGAAGCTGCTGTAACCATCTCTGTCCCAATTAGCACGCTTTGGTTTTTAAATATTCCTTTTGTGTGAAGCCTAAACACACATGAAGACTCACAAAACGGTCCCGTTGAAAATTTAATAGGCTTCCACAGCGATTTCCTTCATTTATTTAAAATGTGTCTATTTTCCCTCCTTTAAAAAAAAAAAAAAAAAAAGATAGAAATCCGAGAGGCATGGCATTCTGCTGTGAGGGGAGCAGCGTTCTCAAATACTAGACCTAATTCCTTTGGCAGCTGGGGAGTGTTAGCGCCTTAGCCCACGAGCAAACACAGGACCGAGCCCTTGTTGTGCATCGCTGCTTTTCAGAATAAATATCCCGATGGAAAATACAGTGGGAGGAAAGAGGTATCCATGTGTATACAGCTCTTTGTTCAGTCAAAGGTACAGCCGGGGAGAGGAACACTGGCTTTCTAGCTACTTTACCGCTCATCCTTCTCGATCCTCTCTCTCTCTCTCTCTCTCCCTATCCTTCCTCCTTACATTTCTCTCATCCTCCACTGTACCGTGTTTGTTTTGGTTTTCATACAGATGTTTGGATTTGAGTGGCAGTTCCTCCCGCGATGATGCATGAGCGGCTGACTCGTCTCATCTGCATTTTGCATCCCAGGAAAAAAAGAGAACAGAAAGCATCGGAAAGCATCAGCAGGCAGAACCGCGCGTGTGTGTGTGTGTCTGTCTGTCTGTCTGTCTGTCTGTGTGTGTGTGTGTGTGCTGCCAGCTTAACTGGGCCCAGCGCTGTTGCAGTGTGATGTTTAAAGGACGTATCAAGGTCACGCTTTCGACAGTCCTCACCGCCTCTAACATATTAAACATTGATACATTTCTGTAGCCGGATGAATTATAGATTGAACATGCAACTGAACATGCTACAAAATGGCACCATTGTGGATGGTAATAGACACATTATGGCCGACAAACACGGCATCCCTCATGACAGCCTCGTCACGCCAGTAACACGGAGCCGGGGACGAGAAGGCTGATCTCCGCTCTACGCAGTATACCAAGACCCTCGGAGATCCCACAGCACGAGGAGATGGGAGCTAGAAGGTCCATCTGCAAGTCAATTGTGCTCAATGACTCATAAAGATCAGGGCCACTGTACGTATACTGCAGCTGACAGCCTTCCTCTGCAAAGGAAAAGCCCTTCCCTCACGAGTTAATAGGAGAAAATGTCGATACAACTTGACTATTATTCGCTCGTCAGTCCCATGTTCGGTTCGCCTTTTTGACGTAGCACACGTGAGACCAGAGGTAGCCAACCAGCTCCACTGGGACTTATCAGGTCGCAGTTTGAGATAATAATCATGATAAGAACGGTATTTTTCCAAACAGGAATATTAAGCCCTCGCAGTCAATTCATATTCCCTTCAAAATGGACAGGAATGCTGTCCTTCCATACACAGTAGAACCAGAGGCAAATGGAGGGAATGTGATATATATACACAATGCTTATCCAGACTGATAAAAGTCTGCAGCAGGCGTGAACAGCACCCGTCAAGACATCGGGGAGGCCGCGAGAGAAAAAAGTCCGAAAGGGAGCGAGGAAATGAGATATGGATGTGCGCTATCTCCCCCGTTGCACGGCTCACGCCGTCAGACTGGAACGCGGTTGCAGAATTTATTCTACGGCAATCAGCCACCGCCTTCTATATGTTGCCTGCATGCTCCAGTCTATGTGCAAGGACGGTCTCCTGCGGGCATTTTCAATTACGCCGCACTGTACGGCAGGAGGGGGGATTAATCTGCTCGTTTGAATGCACGCCACACTTAATGGTTTAGCGGGTGCGCCGGCGGGCCTCGTCTGTCAGCTGTGCCGGTATACGTTTCGGCTTTTGTGTCTCTCTCCTCTCTCTTCCTGCTGCAGTCGAAGCCATCTCTAAATTGCACCACTCTCTCATCAAGTTCGACTGAGATTAGATTTTCACAGAAGATGGGCTCACTCCAATTTCTTAAGTCAAACTCCAAATTGATTGTGTAATGACGAGTGCGATGCAACTTAATAGCATTCGGAATGCGACCGACATAGTTCAGCTATTGCATTGACAGCATTTTCTCTTTTTTAAAAGCACGAAGAAATCTGTCTTGGATCTGATGGAGCTGAATGAGTCAAATGACACCAAGCTTATAACTATACCAAAGATCAAGACGTGAAACTACCAAATAAATAATTAGATATTTCATAATGTCACTTAGCATAGGAAGAGATTTGCCAGAGGATAGATGTGAATATTTTATCTTGGGATGTCATAACCCTCCTCAACAGCTACATGTAGATTCCAGTTATTCATTGACTCCATCAAACTGTTCACTCATTAAGACAGATGACGGACGGCTGTCCTTTTCCCTCGCAGCTATTTGATTATATGAGCTCCGGTTGGGAGCTGAATCAAAAACCAGATTAGCGAGGCACACACACACACACACACACACACACATATACACACTGACATACACACAGCCACACCCTCACACAGTACTTAATGCTTTCGGATAAATTCTCGAGTACAATGGTTGGTTTGTGTCTATGTGATGTAGCCCTATGCCTCTGCTGCAAGGCACACACGCACGCACACACACACACACACACACACACACACACACACACACACACACACACACACACACACACACACACACACACACACACACACACACACACACACACACACACACACACACGCCATGTCTGAGATGCAGCTGATGGGGGGAAAACAGTGATTAGATTAGGAGGAGCTCTGCCTCTGCTTAGCAGCCGGGCCAGTGATCCTCTCTCTCTCTCTCGTGTTCCCGGTGTAAGTGCTGTGCTGTAGGTTTCGTTCTTATCGTATACCTCCAGGCTGCTTATGGCTTGTTAAATGCCTGTACAACAAAGCCAATATTACCACTTATAGCCTCAAACCAGTTTTAATTAGAACTCCTACGGTGAATTATAGAGAAGAATTGAGTTCAGTCAAAGGAGTTCACAAGTTCCTATTCAGGTGTTCAGGGAGAATATTCTTTGAGGCGTCTTTTGGGAAAGTTGCTCGAGCCAGTCATCGTGTTCTCCCCGGCCTGTTTTTATACCCGAAGCAACTTTCTAGCTGGTTACAGTTGCATGACGGTGCTGAATTGCTTATTTCTGACCTGACACATGCAGGTGGGCATGGTAACGATGTGTAGTCGGGTCTGACTCTGTGTGCGATTTCTGCTGGTTTTGCATAATGTTTGTTTGTTTGTGCCGGTGTATTTCTGTGTATTTTTGCTAAAGATAGGAAGCCTGCTCCACTAAAATGGCCGGTTGCCTGCGCAGGTGCGTGGCCGCGGTCACCTGCCAGCTACTCGTGGACGTGGTGTCCTCGCTCGTGATGACACATGGCGCTGACTCCGATGGATCGGCCGGCTCGCTCCCCGGGCCTCACTGTCTGTTCCTGCGTCCTCGAATCCTCTCGGTGCCGTCTCGGCTAAAAGCAACTTCGGCTCGACATGGAAATGAGCGCTGCGTGGTAACAAACACGAGCCGGTCCCTGAAATGCAATCTGGATATGATGCAGGTTTTTGCCATCGCAGCGCCGTCGACTCGGCTGTAATGTCACTTGTATTTATTGAACGTTTAAGTGACCAGGTTGGATATCAACACGATCGTGGCAAACGTGATCTTTGTGTCATGACAAAGGAAGGCAGAGAGAGAGAAAAAGGAAGTGCCATGTAGATCCCTTTTTCTGTGAGCAAACATGATGACATATTTGTGTGGGCGAGGTTGATTCTAGTTTTACAATTGCTGAATGAGAGTTTCTTTGAACATGTACACACATTCTGTGTACAATCAGGACCAGATTGACCGACCCCTGCACACTACATCAATAACTAAGCTGACATGTATACACCCAGAACTGAGGGTGTATAAATCTTTGGATGCCGGATATCAACAATCCTGCAGAAAATGTTGCGAGACCAGTATGCAGAATAGCTGCCTAAAATGAAAAGCAACCCCAAAAGCCAGTCAAAAAGATATTAGTGAAGCGTTTCAGAGATGGTAGTGTCATGGTTGCCCACGTTTTCTCTCCACCTTTAAAACTCCTTGTCGATATTTTAGCTCGCTAGAGCCTCACGTCACAGTCCTCTCCAAAGGCAAGGTGACGTTTTCAATGTGTGCCTATGGCCTGCTCCTCGTGGGGATCGGGGTTTGCCTCCAGTCTTCCCTTCGTTTTGCCTCCAGCGAACACCGTGATGTAATCATGACCTCGAAAAGGGTTCCTCCCGTATCCCCCGCTTCGTTTCCAACCCCTTTTCTCCATTTCACGGCGTGTCTTTTGCAGGCACAGAAATAAGATTATCCTGAAAAGGCCTCTACATGTTAGATATATATATCATGTCCACGAAACCTGTCAGCACATTACGGATGTTTAAATAGGATAAAATCCAATGTAGAGGATGAGACCATGATTTAGCCTCTTTAATCCACCAAAATGTCCCAGCTAAGGAGACATCTTCCTGATTTGAGTGAGCTGGGAGCAGAGACCTGGCACCGATGCTGGCACGCTGTGGACGGGGATTTTATGCTGTTCAAGGGAAGGTTGCTGCTGGAATGATGTTGCTGCGTTCGCTCCCAGCTGAGGATTGGATAGAGAAATAGGGGTCATGGGGCATCGAACGAGGGACTGCTCCTGGTGCCTGAGTGAAACTAGGGGAACTGTGATGAGGACCTGGAAGGCCAGGTTAGGGCTGGGACCCAGGGACAGGGACTTGGGTTGACAGGGCAAGGCCAGGCCTTCAATGCCAAGGCCCGGTCCCCGTGCAGCGGGCTTCAGCCAAGCAGCAGTGAGATCAGCTGGACCAGAGTACCAGTCAGCGGAGCTGCACAAATTGAAGTGTCATCTCCAGAGTCAAGATGCTCACCAATTTTCTGCTTGCGTTGGTGCAGAGTTGGGATTCAGCCAGTGGACAAATGGCTCTAGTTTCATCGACAGTTTGGCTGAGCAAAGGAGACCATGGTGTGTGTGTGTGTGTGTGTGTGTGTGTGTGTGTGTGTATACAGGACTGTCTCAGAAAATTAGAATATTGTGATAAAGTTCTTTATTTTCTGTAATGCAATTAAAAAAACAAAAATGTCATGCATTCTGGATTCATTACAAATCAACTGAAATATTGCAAGCCTTTTATTCTGATTTATTGCTGATTATGGCTTACAGCTTAAGAAAACTCAAATATCCTATCTCTAAATATTAGAATATCATGAAAAAGTATACTAGTAGGGTATTAAACAAATCACTTGAATTGTCTAATTAACTCGAAACACCTGCAAGGGTTTCCTGAGCCTTGACAAACACTCAGCTGTTATAAATCTTTTTTTTTACTTGGTCTGAGGAAATATTAAAATTTTATGAGATAGGATTTTAGAGTTTTCTTAAGCTGTAAGCCATAATCAGCAATATTAAAAGAATAAAAGGCTTGCAATATTTCAGTTGATTTGTAATGAATCCAGAATGCATGACATTTTTGTTTTTTTAATTGCATTACAGAAAATAAAGAACTTTATCACAATATTCTAATTTTCTGAGACAGTCCTGTATATATATGAAGCACTGCAGGTCATTGTCCTTGAAGGATGGTATGTCTTTTCACTGCCCACAATGCAGCATCAGCTTTTGCGAAAGGTGTTTTAATTGAATATAATTAAGGGAACTAAATGTGAAGAGGGGAACAAGTTGCATCACTTCTGTTCTGAACATTTAAATGCCAATTGTGGTCTAAAAAAAAAACAGTTGTGCCATACTTTAGCCTTCAGAAAGAAGTGAAACGAAGTGAGCAATACATCAGATAGTTAATATTTGGATTTCGAGAATCGTCGTCGAAAGAATAATCCTATGATTGTGAAATATAAATCTTGAGATTATTATATAGATGCTGTCTGACAGAACCCTCTGGAATTGGCTGTATCCGGTCATCTTCTGACCACTGAAACATCACAAAAGAGAAAGAAGAGGGGGGGGAGGGGGGCATCCGAAGTTAAATGAAAAATTGCTTACATACACGTCTCCAGTGGTCTGGAACATTTGTTATTCCGAGTCACACAATGAGAAAAAGAGATACAGGAGGATAGAAGAAGAGAAGAATACATTTAGTAAAGGAGGTGCAGATCGATGAGACTGGAGGCAGGCAGGCCACAGTGCAACAGAGGAGGGGTGTGTGTGGTGTGTGTGTTTGTGTGTGTGTGGTGTGTGTGTTTGTGTTTGTGTGCGTGTGTGCGCGTGAGCGTGTGCATGAGGCGTCCCAGATTACTTTCCCTGATTGATCCGGCCCAGCATCCGTCTGACCTGCAGGACATTTCAAAGCTCAGAAGATGCTCTTGGAGGTGGAGAGATGGCGAGAGAGAAGAGAGACCGCCAGGAAGAAAGGGAGAGGCGAGAGAAAACCAAAAATCGATAGCGCAGAGAGCATTACAGGGAGCTCGACTGGACGAGAAGCCGAGCGAGTAAAGTCAAATTAATCTCTTTGTGTCTCAGAACTCCAATTCAGTATCACTTTTGGGGAAAGAGAGGCAGTTTGAGTGTGAGTTTAGCAGCATGGGGTGTGGCTGCTTAATGGTAGCAAGAAAGGGACACATTGTTACTATATCTGGTTATATTCATGTGTATTATCAGACAACACATTTCAACACAGTGATGTTTTCTGTCAAAAGTTAAATAATGTGTGTGTGTGGGGGGGGGGTGAAATGACGAATAATATCTGAAGCAAGATGGTGAGGCGAAGTCTATCAAGCTGCATGCTGGCTCCATTTTGTAGCTGCCAGGCAAGAGTGTCCATCAGTGGAGAGATCCGGCAGCATTCTGTCGACTCTGCAGTCCCCCCAGCCCCCATCTATCGCGGCCAAGTCGGGGTAAATTGATTGTCTAAACTCTGTTAGAGAAAGGGGGAGGGAAGCCTGCGCCAGGCCCGCAATATAAAGTGCTGCTTTTACAGAGTGATGAAGGTGAACAGGACCGGTCAGGAAAACACAAACTCCTTGGCATTCTTAGTTTGTGCCTTGAGTGACGTACGACTGCGGAGGAGAGACAGAGATCATCTGCGTGAGCAGGGTTCAAGAAAGACTTGTACAAATGGATCCATATGCGGTCAATCTAAAAGAAAGCCGATCGTGCCTTTGGTATTTTCAACTGTTCGAGGAAAACAAATGTTGACTCCCCTTCCGCGCTGAAGGCGGATACGGCTCTCGTCCTATTTGACTGCAGTAGCCGGACGCCATTGGCCGAGAGCCCAAGGAGACAGGAAGCACTTTTGTGGCATCAAATATTAATGACGTTATAGAGTGTATCGATTATATAATACGTTTTTCCCAGCATCTGAGCACAGACCGAAATGTATTCCCTGAATAATTGAGAGTGTATCCATGAGCGTTTCTTCATCTCAATGGTTGGTGGATGTAATTGCGTTGCACCCTTATTCCAGCGTTATTTGAGATTTTATCATCACATGTTTGTGTTCACGTGATAAGCGTGAGGACAGCGAGAAAATGAAGAAAGATGAAATTGTGTGTGTGTGTGTGTGTGTGCGTGTGCGTTTTATCGAATGGGTTGAGCATTGATTATTGAGCACTGAGTAGCGCGGAGACTTAAACACACTTCTGAGAAATGTAATATTCACTTCTTTCTCCGTCATTATGCTCTCTTGCACTACATGTCGTCTGTTGGAATGGAGACTCGTACATCTGCTTGCCGCTTCTCACATTTTGATCACCACATTTGTCCACGCTGCGATCACACTGCGGCGTCTGCTTGCTGCGGCACGCCAGCCCCCTCCACCGCGACGTCGAATGGCGGTGGGAAATGATTCGGATGTTTCGCCTCTGCCAAACATTTTCTTTTTTTCAGGGTAGCTTTTTTCAACATTTACATTTAACTGCCTGCTTTCACTGTGATACCGTTGTTCTCTCAATGAGATGAATGTTGGCTGCAAATTGTACCTAGCGTGGGCACCGTAGCCTCAGGGGCGGAGCTTCACCCGGCGCTCTTTACTCACAAAACGGTTATGAATACACCTCCCTGGCTTTGGCACACCGGTGTGAGGTTGACCTATCACAGCTAAAAGCTTGACAATGTTATAATATATTTTTTTAACTGGTTTATTTGAGAAGGGAAAGTGCACATTAATGAAAACATTTCTGTAAATGTGCCAGAGTTAGCCAAGAGGCTATTTTTCATCTGTAGTCCTGAGAGGCAGATGTCATAAAACAAACCTAAAAACATAAGATTATATATATAATGTTTATATATGTTTGTACAATATTTACGCTTTTCAATTGGTGCACGAACAATTAATAGTGAGAATAGTGAGTATTCTTAGACATTGTACTAACATGACATGCAACAGGAAGACTCACACATTCAAAACGGACAAAGCTAAATAAAATAAGATGAGAACTATGTTAAAATGGACAGAATACAAAATTTAAAATTGAAAAAAAAATACCTTTAACCAATTAGTACCAGTCTGATTCACAGTATATTTTACACAACCTTTATTCAACATTTACCATTTTGCCCCCCCTCCCCCCACCAGACACAAACAAAGCTGGCTCAACTGATATTTCTAGAGGATCATCCCCAACATATCCCAATATTCACCATTACCTGTCAGCTCGTGGAAATGATATGCTCTGTCCTCCCTTCTCTCCTGACCTCCCTGCCCCTCTGCATCTTCTGTTTCCCTTTCAAGCTTGACAGTTCACTCTCATTTAGACCTCCATTATGCATTTCTGCTCAAGTCTACAAGACACATTGACAACAGAACATGCACAGCCTCTTTCTCTACTCCCCCACCTCTGCCTCTCTCTTTCTTTGAAGTATTGGAAGTGTCTTCCCCATTACTCAGCCCTTGCCTTTCCTTCCCCCTCACATCTGATCCCTCACTCCCTCTCTTCATCTCGCTGCAGGAGTAAATGAAGGCAGAGGTCATCCCTCCTCTCGTCCTCCTCTCCTGCTAAATTGGCTGCTTGTGGCATCCGTAGATAGCTGCAGGCATTAAGCCCGCTGCTCTGGAGAGCTGCTGAACAGACTACCTGCTCATTTGTGGCATTTCTATATCTTCAACCACCGGCTTGTTTATCCACAGAGAGCACGAGGGAAACCCTCATTATAAACTCTGCCAAGGTCATCGCAGTCTCCACACCAATCTGCTCGCTTCAACACACACACACACACACGCACGCACGCGCAATGTTATTCAATTAGTTCTCAACTTATTAAAACGGACTGGGGAAAAAAAGTGAAGGAATGTCTTTATCCCCGTTTCAATTTGAGCAATTCCATTTTCAGCATCGAGAAATAGTTCAAACATTTTAGTCGTGCAGTTTTCCAAATCGACACCATCACCCGAATTCTTTCCCAGAGACCGAGCGCTCACTCATCTCAGCAGCCACACTAAGCAAACCAATCCTGAGCCACCTATCTTTGTGGTAGTTTGACTACTGGACTGTAAAAAGGTGTATTTTTCTCGTGAGCCGCCATTTTCCCTATCACCCCACCCCAAAATCCCACCCCAAACGTAACCCTGTAAAGTGAGTGTATGATGTTAACGTGTGTCTCTCCCCCCCTCCCTGTGCTTCGCTCCATAGGGGTCGACAGAGACACAGTGGCGTCAGGCAGAGCTCCCACAGCTCCAGGGCTGGGCAGAGAAGGGATTGCTGACACAGCCAAAGATGGTAAGGAGACAAATGGATGCCCCAGCCATTTTACACACCCATGAAGTAATACGATCTCATATTGTACTGTGTCTACCTAAATCTGCACTGCTTGGTGATGCTGCTGACTGAGGCAGTTGGAACTGGAGCAGAGATTGATGGAGAGAGGGTCGGGGGCTGCAAGGGGAGAGGAAGTTGTGCAGAGACGAGTGAGAAGCAAAATTCATTGTATTTATATGAGAACGACATTAAATATATAAAATTAGTTATATTTACATGTTGATGTTTTTTGTGTTTTTACTACAGCCTTTCAAATCAATTGGGCTGTTTAGCTTTCATTAAAACACGCTGCAACCGTGGGCATTTCTGACGGGCCTCTACTCCCTGACAGACACTTATTCAAGTTGCTCACTACTATAATTTGTCCTTTGTTGCTCCCTTCCCCCGGTATTGAGCACTCTAGCTCTCATTAAAAATTAATCTGTCCCCCCCATGCACTTTGCTTCATAGCAACTGTAGCTGCAGCAGCATTGTTTGATTGAAACCACATCACTTTTTTTTCGTTCTTAAAGGGACAGTGTGTAGGATTTAGTGGCACCTAGAGTGCGACCAGCTGAATATCCCTCCGCTTGCTCCTCCCTTTCCAAGACTATGGTAATGTGGGCCGCAGAGTCCAAAATCCACGACGGCCATCCTTACCACAATAACGCTTCTTGAGGAGAAACTGAAGTCAGGCGGCAGCTGGTTTTGCACTCTGCGACTCGTGTTAATTGCATGTTGGGGAACTACGGAGGCCTTGAGGCCAAATAAAAACAAAAAAGCACAACGATAGATTCAGGTGATTATACACCATTGGAAACATATTTATGAAAAATATATTCCATTTCCGCTACTAGATTCCCAGAAATGCTACACACTGGCCCTTTAAGATGCCAGTTTTAAGAATGATAAAGTATCTTCCAACTTACAGGGACATCTACTGTCTTCCTGTTACATGTGTCCAACAAACAGCACACTGTCCAC
The DNA here is from genome assembly GCF_029220125.1 of Pseudoliparis swirei. Taxonomy (NCBI): domain Eukaryota; kingdom Metazoa; phylum Chordata; class Actinopteri; order Perciformes; family Liparidae; genus Pseudoliparis; species Pseudoliparis swirei. The sequence goes on along the minus strand of NC_079392.1, from coordinate 21,235,284 downwards.
ATGCATTGCTTGAAGCTCGAAGCTGGCTCTGCCTCCTACATGTGTAGAATTACAACTTGTGAGTAAGAAGCTGCATCAGGAGGCTGAGGTCTTGAGAGGGCTGTGGATTGTACCACTTCAGCAGGACAGTGGGATCCGTCCACAGCATTGGGCTCCTCACTGGGAGAGCAGGGGCGGCCGAGTGTTCACAACCAACATGAAGTGGACTGCTGAGCAGCACAAATGCTGGTGGGCAGGGACAAGGAGAGGAGTGTAATTGGCCACTGGGACTCGGCAGGTCCCTGTTAATTAGAGGCAGCCATTTTGGTGGAAAAACTCCTCAGAAAGCGTCCCATGGAGTTGAAAGTCTCAGTGACAGAATGTAGCGCAGCGGGGAATGTAAACAGATTTAATAAGGCCCTCTCCAATCAACTCTGCTCTGGCTAGATACGATTCTCTCCTCCCTCTCCACTCTCCTCCGTCTTTCTCAGTCTGCGTCTGTATCTCTGTTGTGGGAGAGCGGTGAGTGAGTCGGAGAGGATACCGTCAAAAGAACAATTTGCATGCAGCTCTCATCTTGAGAGCTTTTAGACATCTCCCTGTCTGTTTGTTTTCTGCTGTGGGTTTAGGCCATCATTCTCCCTGTGCATCTAAGTGTATGTATGTTCGTGTGTTTGTGTGTGTGTGTGTGTGTGTGTTTGTGTGTGTGTGTGTGAAGCAGATTAAAGACTGCTACTAAACACTGAGAAAAGAGGAGCACTAGATAGTTAGAAACACAGCCCTTTATAAGTTCTACCTAAAGTCAGAGAAAAGATGACATCTCGTGGCATTTTTGCGCGAGGTATTTTATATACATTTTATGATATGTATATATTCCAAATTCTAACTACTTGGATAAATAAGTGTTTTTTTCGCAGCTCTAATATTCTCATTCAATTAACTGCGCGCCATTTGACTTTTCTTACTCATCAATTTGATGTTGGCGACGTTTTATTATATAGTATATTGATATTAATATTAATATGGGTGATATTTATTTGCTAACTAAACACTTATTTGTATGCCTGCTTTTCATGTTTCACGCCACAGCTCGTCGATAGAAAGATAAAAGCAAAATCATGAAAGATTAAACGCATTGTAAATGTCTAAAATGTTTTTTGAAAAAACTATTTCAGGTCAAACTGGGGAATCTTTTAATTCTGCTTCGAGATATATTATTAGAACACAGATCCAGTCTTTTAATAATCCAGAAATAGAGCGAAAAAGAACGCGTGTGCCATTTCTCCTTCGCTGAAAGCAGCCAAGTGCAGCCTGTCTGCGTATGCTTCACAATGGATAAAAATAGACAGGGAGCTGAATGGTTGAGCAGGGAAAGGGAGCGATCTGAGAGATGACTTTCGAAATGTGATTAAATCAGATACAAAAATATTTGCATCATCATTTTGTGTTATAGCACATTATAGTCATTGCTTTACTTGTGCAGCATTATGAAGGGAACGTTGTGTGAGTGTGTGCTCCGATGGACACGCCCTCTTTTCTGTGTAAACACACGACACAGGATCTATTGTCAGGTCAAGTTGTCACACTGCAGGCCTCTCAAAAGGGAACACAGATTCTGTCGACAGGCTCCTGGTCTGGTTCGGCATGGAGTCGATATATATAGATATATATATATATATATACTGCTCTCTCTATATTTATAACAGCGTATCCATCTTCTTTTTTTCACGTTTTATCTTCCCTTCATTTAGTGATTGGATCTTTAAACTTGCGAAACACAGACACTCCCCTTATATACACGCTCAACCTTATATGCAACCAAAGCTATTAATTTCATCAAACAAATGTTTTTGTATGCAAATACATGAAGAATTTCACTTCACACATTGCTTTTTTTTGGAGAATAATGTTCGCTCAGAATAAGTATTTCTATTAAATATGTATCGGAGTGCTCTGGTAGATATAAAGTGCAACCCACCTCCCTCCTCCTTTTTATTTGTTTGGTGTTGACTCACTCTTACACCAAGCTCATAGTTTTTTTTCCAACACTTTGATCCTGAGATGCTGTGCAAGACCAGATAAGAAAACACACACTTCTCTCTGCCACAGCAGCAGTCACAGAGCAGCTGATTGGCTGCCCCTGTGATTGCCCCCTCCCATAAACCTGTGCAGCTATCAGAGAACAACCTCCTGACATCATTAAAGTCTATCCGTTTGTTTTATCGACCCCTTTACAGCCAATGTCATCAAAAACATGCTCGCGTCGCTTCGGCTGTGCCGTTTTGACGAGTTGCCATTAATATGTTGGCCTTTTTGCAGATTTGCTTCTCAGAATCAATATTCCAGCAGCGGAGTCATGGTGGTTGCTCGAAGTAATTAACAGTAGTGGTTGGCGTAGATAATAAAAGAATAGGAATATGTATTCAAAATGTATTTATGGGTTTTATGATGACACATATTACTACTGTTTACCTCCATCGTAGTGACACTATTGTAACACCACTGTCTGGTTTGGTCTTTGAATGACATTGCTTGCTTAGTGCTTACTCTGACCAAAAGCACAAATACCACAGTACCACTACCAACATTCTTTCCGAGTGCCAGGCAAAATGATTGATGCTTGACAGATGTTTATAATAATTTAATATAAAAAAAATGTTCCTCCTATTTCACTCTCACATTTGAATCCCTGTCAGTCGAGAAATAATTGCATGTCAATTCCAAAACCGTGATATAATGTTGTGCAAAGCTTGTTTAAACTCCTTCTAATGTCTGGAAACAGGCCTTTAAAAACCTATTTACCCAAACTGCTACTTAATGCAAAAAAAGTCATGCTTTTTAGAAAATTAACTTAGAAAATAACCACTTTGTCAGAGTTGTGTATTTCATGTGTGCTACATAATAAGTGTTCAAAATGTTCGAAATAAAAGGACTGGGGCCTTTGCTAATGGATGCTATGTCTCTCCTTCTTCCTCCCTGCACTTTCGCTCTGTGGTCCTCCTCCTCCTCCTCCTCTTCTTCTTTGCTCCAGATCATCAGTAACATGGATGCTCCAGTGACAAATGGCCCCAGCGGAGGGGGCACCACAGCCAACGGGCCGACCACCAACAGCCGCGGCTGTCCCTCGCCCATGCAGACCGGCCAATCAAATGACGACAGCAAGACCAACCTCATCGTCAACTATCTGCCGCAGAACATGACCCAGGAGGAGTTCCGCAGCCTGTTTGGTAGCATCGGAGAGATCGAGTCCTGCAAGCTGGTCCGCGACAAGATCACAGGTACAGAACGGAGACTCGGATGATGTTGCTTGCGTTTCCCCTTTTTCGCGTTGCTTGGTTTACAGTGTATCCAAATGGGTTTTAAAGGATCCCTCCCCATGCAATTTCGCCGAGGGAAAAAGGAAAGCTCACCCAGAGTGGGAAGGGATTTAGACGCTTGCTTTCTATATTGACAATTTGGACTGGCGTGATCCTGTCACTTTAAGACATGGCTTCCTATCCAGCTTCCTGATTTGAAATATATATATTACAATAATCAACAAACCTCATACTTTCAATTGTTGTTTAATTTATGTTTGCTGTAAGGATTTATTTTTTGTGTTCGGTCACCTGTCCCAATCTATTTGGTAATATTTGCGGTTGACAGTAGATTGGTCAGAATAATAAAGGTGTTGTTAGAGGGCCAGTTTATATTAATCCTCACATTCTGCTAAAGGATCAAAAGGTAGGTGCAGATCCAGCACGCTAGACGGTACACTGTGTGTTGAATGAAGACACAGAATTAAACATTAAAATTAATAGTTGACTTCACGTGAGTGTACACAAGCCCACGGCTCAACGGCATTCCAAAGCAAGTGTTTGACAGCAGTCGTTGGACGCATCGTCTCCTCGAAGGAGAAATCCATCTCTGCCCTCCTGCGCGTGTTCCAGCGCTCTAAGTCAGCAATGCGGCAAAGTGCCACATGTTCTCCAGAGGTGTTTAAATTAAGCAGCACTTTGCGGTGCTAATCATGGCTGTAATCTGGGCGTAGTGGCTGTGTGGGTGGCCATACAGCAAATGGATCAGGGGAGGGGGTTGGTGCGACTCTGTGATAATGCTCCATAATGGCTTTCATTTTAGATCCTACTTACTGACACTCTTCTCCTGATAATCTCATTAAAGAGCACCAGGCTGGCAGGCAGAGTCGATCACCGAAGCCATTCTCAGATAGCAGCGCAAGGCGGAGAGCGTAAACACACACATGAGCAGATATACACCCCCAACACAATCACCAAATTAAGATGTACCGTAATAGATTAAGCACAAGCAAAAGGCCAATAGCAATGAGAATGTGGACCGTCAACCAGAAGTGGCCACTAGCCTCCGTCGGTTCGGTCATTCTTTGAAGCATATTCCGCAGCACGACAATTCCTCTCCAGGACCATCTTCCTCTTTCTCTCTAATGGGCCACAAAATGGAGCCTGAGAGTCAGATGCACCAGGATAATGGAGGAAGGTGTGTACAGAAATAACACTGGGCGACCACATGCTATCATCATCACCATCACCATGTTCTCTCTCCTCACGATTTCCCCCTCAAGTGCGAGTTGCCAAGCGGCAGCGAGAAACCAAGCTGATATTTGGAGGGAGTTTTTTTTTTTTTAAACGAACGGAATTGCTGTAAACCTGCTCGGGTCCTCAATGGGAGAATAGGAGAGAAAGGTAGAATTGTTTGTTTGCTTCTAAACCATTTTGAGTACTTCTCTGCTCTGCACTACAAGGCCTCCCTGATGACTTTGCATCGACGCAAAAAAGTTATAAATAAATCCCACCCCTCCCTCAATCTCCCGCTCCGATGTATGCCTGTTTTGCTGTCCCACGGGTGCAATTTCCTTTTTTTCAAACTTTTAGGCTAACAAAGCACAGATCCCCTCTTCTCACAGGGAATGCCAAGAGGCTTTATTCTCAAACAGTCATCCAAATCATTAACAGACTAAGCCAGCTTTGCTAGCGGGTTGAGTAAAGAGACGGACGGGAAGAAGAGGAAAGAGAGCCCCACGTTTTTTTACAGGCCAATGTACCCTTTGTCGTGTATATATCTACACGTCGGTGTAAGACAGATCAACTTCTACTTTTGTTTCATTTTTTAGCAGAGTGAGTGAAGACTGAGGAAGGAGAGGATATATCTTTGCCTCTGAATGTCTTGAGGATGGGTAGAGTGCTCTGTAGCGACACATCATTCATATTGAGACGGCGCCTCGGTGTCTTGGTGCGCGATTCTTGCACCTTCCGCCAAAAAAAGTTCCTCGTTTGTTTGTGAAAACATTCTTTGGCAATAAACCTGTTTCTGATTTCTGATTGATGGGTGTATTAAGGCCGTCATGTTCTATTATGCAGTGGGAAGAGTTTAAGGAGTACAGAACAAAGTTTAGTTTCCAATATTTGATCATTACAAGACTCAAGTATTCCGCCAACAAATCCACAGATTCAAGCGAGTCCTTTCCGCTGCGCGTCCATTTTTGCAATAGCCCTTTTGTGTTTGACCCGTGAGTGTTGTCTGACGAGGTGTGAGCATGTAAGCCTCTCGGAGATGCAGCAGGAGAGACGGACAGCTCCTCAGCTTCCTGTGGACTTGCTCCTGTCAGCTCCAATGGCGTGAGGCTCGGGTGGTTACGGGCAGGCAGGCGGAGACACTTCAGCTCCGTCCGTCACCCTGGCTGACGTCAGCTGGTATCACAGCCACCTCTGGGTGTCTTTCTTGCTCCCCACATGCCCGCCCGCTTGCCTATACCCACCTGCCTGCCTGCACAACAACCTCTGGCTGGTGAGCTCACAACATGCAGGTTAATCTTTTATTAAAGAATAGCTTACACGCACCTTGCTGCAGCCCACACACACTTGCACATAAGCCCCAGGCCTCCTACGGTCTGCCTGCGTGCTCCTAAGGAGAAGATATCTTAAAGAGAAGAGTTGTGTAGACTGTAGTGGCTTTTACATTTTTACAGGGTTCGTACGGTCCAGGCCTGGAAAAGTCATGGAAAATACTTAAATCACAAAAGTTTTGGAAAAGTCATGGAAATGTGTTATATTCACATGTTCATTTACGTCGAGTTTAAAATAATTCATATGTTTTTGAAAGGAAGACTCAAATTATAAGCTGGCATAGGCCAAGTCCAAACAGATTTGCACATAAAGGATAATAGTTTTATTAAAAGAATAAACATTTATATAAGTGTTTCTAAGAATAAACATGCATAGTAATGTTTATTCTTTTTGTCAAACTATTGTCTCTCATTCATTTGTTTCATTTAAGGTATATTGTATGCTTTGTAATTCTCATTGTTTGAATACTACATTTTCAAAAAGTTCTCATGTACACACCGAGATTTCAGTTTGGTCATGGAAATTTGGTTTAAAGTCATGGAAAAGTCCTGGAAAAGTCCTGGAATTCCATTGGTCAACATGTGTACGAACCCTGTTTTTAGTCCTACAGTCCCACGTAGAGAGAATGTAACATGTACAAATGCTCTTTGGGCATGGCGTGATGTCTCTGAGACACGGGGGACTACAGATGGTTCCACTTCCAGGGCTCTCTTTAAAAAGGAAGCAAACGTGACTGAAAGTCTGAAAGCTCATCTGGAACAACAGTGAAAGAAGCCATTAAAAGAAACATGCGAACCATCAGTGTGAGCTGGGGAAAATCAATAAGGACCTTGCAATATGCTGAATCAGAACTCATTAACTTATCTCCATGCTCATGCACAAACACACTGACACAGAGAGAAATGGAATTGACTGATCCTCGTCAGTTAGTCATTTCTCAGGATAATTTTTCTGCTTCAGCTGCATTTTTGCAGGAGAAATTAATACATTTGTTTTCATAATGACGCGGCGGAAGAAGAAAATGGCTTTTCATGCTGGAACAAGGATTGATTGCATTGGGGAGGGGGCTCCAGTCATTTCTTTGGATTCAAAATAGCCAAAAGCTCAGTAGCCTTTACTCTCTACAATATTTCCCCTGCTTGTTGAGTAAACAGTCGGCCATGTTTCCCAGCTGCTGTGTGTCTGCGTTGTTCTCGCTAACCTTCAGGTAGCATTTGCTCATTGCCATCTTTCAGCGGCAATGTTTCTCGTCTTAATGCAGGTTAATATATTCCTCATGTCTGCATCCAACCCTGTAAAGACATCACTCCAAAGCACTCAGATGGGAAGCCACTGGTGCACACTACTCTAGTCACCTTCCGTGTGTTGGTTTTAGACATGGAATCTCGGGAGCTGATGCAAATCATAGTGACAATGTGGCAAGCCAAGATGTTGGCTATGAAAAATAGATGGACTGTGATGTCAGCTGTGGAGGAGTTCAAGCCAGAGCACCTCTGACAGACCGCAGTACCGTGTGAACGACGCCTGCTGCAAACCCTCTTCTTCCATACGGACAGGTACACCCGATTCACAAAGGTGCAATAAATACCCTGGTTGGGTGGATCGGGCTTGCTTTGCGTGCAGAAGTCCGTGGCTCAGGCAGCACACGTCCATTAGTTTTATTATCGTTACATTTCTGTTACGCAGCATCAAGTGCACCCACAAGTATTGCAAACATAAAATATGCATCCAACAGATGAAAAATAGCCTCTTGGCTAACTCTGGCACATTTACTGCAATGTTTTTATCAATGTGCACTGTCCCTTATTAAATAAACCATTTAAAAACAATTTTAAAACCCTGATCTGCCAGGACAGATGGGCTTAGCTCCTGCTCAAGGCCCGTCAGTCTAACGGGGAGCAGATCAAATATTCACCATATAAACCTCAGTTCACCACAATCTCTTTGTTGCTACTGAAATATACATTGACGACATGGTCCGGAGCAAAGCGGATTCTCTTTGTGCTTCAGATTACGAACCATGCCGTTTTTCACATCCTCACTCGAGTGATAGGAACCAACTTGCCATTATTCCCCCGTTTGTCTCATGAGTGACAAACCATCGCACACTTTTCACATCCCGACTGAATCGATGGCGATCGAAATGTGGCGCGGTGTTTATATCTCGCATGCAGGCCGCATTCATCTGAAGGCCCGAGATAGCGTGAACGAAGCTCACAGGAAAAGAGATGAGAAAAGGATTTGACATCTCCAACGCCAGGTATTAAGAGAGCTGCCAGGTTCAGAAGTGCAGACACAAGTAGGCAGGCACATTAAAGTTTCAGAGTCCCAGGTCGCGAGAATGTCCCGTCTCTCTCCCCATAACACCCCCCTCCTCCTCCCACTTCGCCTCCCTCTGCTTAGGACCCAGCATTGGCTGCCCTGAGAGCTTGCCTGGCCGTACTGCTCATCCAGTGGCCCTCACATCCAGACAGCCTCTGTCCCCTCTCATTCCACTCTGAGTGCCCTTTACATGGAGCACAGAGGTCGCGACTGTCCCCTGTGTCGGCCTCAGATGCGGCAGCCCGATGCGCCTCAGAGCTGGTTCCTCACGTCCCGAGTCCCGACCCTCCGGCTCTGAGTGCACTGTACCTGGGCAGGAGAGAGCCAGACAGTCCCGCTGTCCCCAGCATGTGCGCTGCAGGGCTGGATGGCTGAGGGCTCACGTGCGGGTCCGCTCACTCTGTGCTCTCAGAGAGAGTCCGAGCAGGTGCAGCACAGTGGGCTCCGCGATCCTGCCGTAATGGGGTCATCCGAGGCTGAAAGGGGCCCCTCTGTCTGTCAGCTTGCAACCAGCCCACTCACTGCAGGCTGTCCACTGGCCCCGAGAGGGGGAGGTTCACGTGTGTGTGTGTTTGTGTGTGTGTGTCTGTGTGTGTGTTATTGGAAGCGGGGCCTTGGGAACTGAGAGTGGGAGCCTCCTGACTGCAACAGTGGCTGCTACCTTGGCAACCCAGGAGGGAAAGATGTGTTGAATGAGTGAGTGGGAGAGGGATCTACAGTAGATGCATGCGTGCGGGGGACGTGGCTCTGTTTTATGAATTTAGTTATTTAAACGGGCTTAATACATGATGCCACATGATATGCTCTAACTGTACTGCTAATATTTGCAGTGCCGTAGTCTTTTGTTCTCTTTCACTCAGTCAACTCCTTCTCGCTATGGAGTTGAGTGTAATTTGACGTGAAGCTGGCGACAGGGCTCCTTTTAAACAGGGAGCATTGGCCCCTCAAAAATAGCAACAGCAAGGGGCAAAATATCAGAGGATGGAGAGGATAGAATAAATGACTGACACTTTTTTGGGGGGCACAAATTGAAATGTTTTTTTTGTCCCCACTGCCTTTACTTTATATGTCGCTAAAGTTAAGACTGACCAAACGGATTTGCCTCTGCATGGGGAGACGAGGCTGGTCCACTCAAGGTGCGTTAACGTCACCGGCTCAAACCTCTGGTGATCTCTGAAAACCGTGACTCCCCCTCACTCATTTAGATGCTTCTGTTCCCCCATGACTACGCTTCCATTTCTAAAATTGCTCCATCAACACTCAAAATAACGCAATCTACGTGTAAATAGGGCAGGAACTTTTTCATTTATTCCATTCTTTGTCGGTAATTTATACATATGCATTGAAACACATATATTATAATCTGGGCTCTGTACACAATGAGGCATTATCATAGAGCTCTGCCTGCCCACAGACCGCCCCATCAATTATTTGCTCCATTTCTGATTCAACAATGTCAAAGGACGTTATTAAATATAGTAGAAGAATGTTAACGCTGAGAGGCTTTTAGACACAAAAATAAATCAGCTCGTACAAATATGTGAATCGCACAAATGTGTATGTTCACTTGGGGCAACTTCATGTGTATTTGTGTCTTTGTATTTATATGTAATTGCCTTAGACAATAAATTGACTTTGGGGACTTTTCAATTTCAAATATTTCGAAGGTTTCATGCAGCCATGTGTTTCATTTCGTAGCTCCCACTCTACATCAAAGAGTCTATAGTGCGTCATGTGAGCCTCTCCTGATGATAGCAGGAGATGAAGATGCTTTCATGTCTGCAGTACAGGGCTCTTAGTCACATATAATACATCAAAAAAGGCACAAAATAATGACAGGCAATATGCAACTGGACGCTGTACCTTACAGCGTAAGATTGTCCTCCTCACTGTGCGCCTCACAATGTTGCATATTAATATGTTTAGCTTGATTATATGCTCATTTGTTATTAAGTACCTTGTATCTGTACTTTTGCATAGGTGTGTGAATTTTCACTTGCATTCGCAGCATGTGTGTGTGTGTGTGTGCACACAGAAGGGGGGGGAAACAAAAGATGAAATGACAGTGTGGACAGCAGATGCCACCCACTCGAAGTACACTCATTTTCTCATCTCACACGTTGAGCTACCTGCTGCTCCTCAGGAATCAAATAATGACTTAGTCATAACACCTCGCCAACTCACTAAAGAGCTCCTCACTAGAAAAAGCAGTGATTTTACCAGTGAAAAAAGAAGGCCCACCTCGTTATACAACTCATGTCAGATTGTACAATAGCAGTGCCAGAAGAGTGGAGGTGGCTCCAAATTAGCCCTGAGCTCATCGCTCGATGGTGTTTTGAGCCCTCACCGGCACCTTCCAGGCAGCGGCTGCCTGGAAGGTGCCGGTGAGGGCTCAAAACACCATCGAGCCACCTCATCCCTCCACCACCCACATGTGGTGAGTGTGTTAGTGACACCGTACATCACATAAAACTCATTTTGGGGACAGTCTTCATTACAAGACCTCTGCCATTATTAAAGTTACATCATTTTGATCAAGAAGCCTCATTTTCATTGCTGCTGATCATTTTCTTAAGTCGTTACAACTGTTGTAGAATTTGCACAACTGGCACTGTAAGCAGCTGACGAATCAAAGACAAATGAAATCTAAGCTCATTAAAATGCCATTATGAAGAGAAATGCATCATTGTGGGTTCTTGGTTTTAATTGACAATTAAAGTATATACGTTAATGTGTCCATTAAGCTAATTGATCAGCACAAGGCTGATGTTTCTGTTCGCTACAACCCCATTAGAGGCTATTTATCATGCATTTTTAATAGCTTCTCTATTTCCTAAAATGCCACACTACCGTAAGTTATTTTTTTGTAATTATAAAATACCAGAAGACCATCTCTGGGTATAAAATAAATACTTCTTATGCATACTGTCTTTTGAGCAACATTTTTTAACCTTATGTTACAATTTGACATATGACGTGATATTGCAAAATACTGTTTCCGATAGACTTGATCTTGATGAACATTAAAACATGTGGCGAGAAACACGGCATCATGACAACGGTAATATGTTGTGCCGGGTGTTGTGGGATCTTCCAGCCCGAGCTGGCCTCATCCTCACATTCCAATAAGACACCACGCGAGGTTAAATGACGCTCAGCCATTTTAAACTGCCTCAAAACTGTGCTTCACCTCGGTGCGTCGAGCTGGAACCGAGCGGGACGCTGTGACGGTGTGATCCAAACGCTGATCCTGCTGGGCAGTACGGCGGTGGACGGGGCAGCTGTTGTGACAGAATGAAGCCAACCACACTGCCGGCTGCCTCTGCAGGTCATTTGGGCATCCATTGGATCACTAGTGCACACATTAAAAAGGATGGACACAGACAGTGTTCTTCATCTTTGCAGTGTTGACATTCACTTCACGGTTTAAGAACTACAACCCACAAACAATGATGCATTCCCGCCGCCAGCCACTCCACTCCTTGCCGCCCTGCTGCGAGGACTCACTCTGATGCTCGCGTTTGTTTGCGTGTGCCTCTGTCAATGAGTGATTACATGTTTGCTTGCAAGTGTGTGCACACGTGTGTGTGTGTGTGTGTGTGTGTACATCTGTGTGAAGAGTTGGCGTTCCCCATCCATCCGTGCACATTCCAGGCAGCCAGGCGGTCTGGCGGTAGTTCCCTGCTGTTAGCGGCTCCGTGGCAGGCTTGGAAGTGGTTGGTGGAATCCCCTCCTGGAGCTTTCCTGATGCCTCCCCCCGTCTCCCCTCATCTCATCGCTCACCTTGGGACTGTTGCCAGCCAGCGAGCCTCGGCCCCACCCTCTTTTCCTCCAGCCTGAAGGCCCTCAGCCTTGCCAAAGAGGGAGTGAAGAAGAGGGTGGGGGCGGGCAGATGCACCAACACCCGCCTGAGCTCTGCAGGCACACCAGCACACACACACACACGTAAAAACATTATTACGGATACGTTTGTTTATTATTATGTGTATTGTTGCCCGCCCCCTAAACACACACTCACACACTCAAACTACTCTGATGCTGCTGCTGCCCCCCCCCGTTACACAGCGGCAGCTACCATGGCTGCAGGTTTGGCCCCGTTTGGCTGCCCGGACCACTAGTCCACGAGTGCCAAGTGTCTCGGTACCATTAAGCACCAGCCAGCCCATCTCGATTGCCCCGCATGAGAGCTCTTCGCCAGCACACTTCATTGTCAGCTCACCCTCTGGTAGCTGCGCTTGTCGAACCTCACATTTCTTGTTGAAGATGAGGGAGCGGGGTGAGGAAGGTGATGGGAAAGTGGGAGGCGAGGGTGGAAGAGGAGCGCTACAAGCGGCGGGCTCTCAGCTGTTGCACCCATCTGGAATTTCATTGCAGTGTAAATTTAATCCAATGCGCCTTTGAACAGTTAGTTTGATATGTTTGATAACAATATTTAATTCATCGTCTTAATGTACACTACTTATTTAGAATACCGCTTATGGCCCGTCATGGTTCATTGGCAAAATAATGCCACTTGCATTATTTCACTTCAACTGATTCTATTAATTAATGTAGCCACATGTTCTCTTTCTCTTTGTTATTTGTGTACTTGTGTATTCACGACTTCATGAAGAGGACCAGCCACAATGATTTTGTGTGGTATATTTGAACTGCCAAACGTAACACCTGATGTCAGCTGAGAGTCTGGGAGCTGGAGGAGGGTTAGTTAAAAATAGCAGTGGTCTCTCCAGGATGGCAGGTTTTTAATTAACAATACAGAGCGTCTGATAATCCACAGTTAATCCAGAGGAGAAGAGCAGAGAAGAAGAGAAAATCATCAGCTGTTTGATGTTAGGACTACAAGTCCCTCCTGGCCCTTCCTCTGCTCACAGCTGAGCTCCTCTGCGCTGTGATATCCATCGCCCAAATTTATTTATTTTGTGAAACTTCCTTGCCCCATATTTTGTGATACACTTTGTCTCTGACTAACCGCTGTCTGTTCACATTAGTGTGAACGTGTGCACGCCGCTCCTCTCAAACTGCGCTTGTGTGTGGCGTTAGTGGATCGGAGCCGTTTGTTGGATAGCGGCCGACTGAAGGCCGCGGTGGCTGGAGGCGTCCGCTTAAAGTCTGTTGAAAGGCTTCGTCTGTCGGGGAAACGCCGGGAGGTGTCAGGGCCTGCCTCACACTCAAAGGGAGTCTGCTATCGAAGGAAATGTAAGCTTATAGGGAAATGAGGGTGCTGTTTGTTTGTTTTTCTCTCTCTTTTTGCACCGATGCAAAGACGGTAACAAATATGTTGTTTGTCGGCACAGTGATACTTATTTGCCGGGGCTCTGTTTCGCTCTAAAACTTCAAAATGTGACGCTAATTTATGATTTCCATTTTTGGCATTCCGTCGGTGACACTTCTATCTTGAGTGTGTTAAAATAAACACATTACTATATTCTAGTATATTCCCCTCGAGCTCCAAGATCACCAATATAACAAGCAACCAATATTGAAAAAGCAAAGGATCAGCGGCACACATTCCCTACTCGCACGGTTATCATCATGACGTAAAATATCAGTCGGAGATGTTTCATTTGTATTGGCCCTGGATGATCTCGTGAATGATAGCGTGCTTATTTGAATAGTGAGTAGTAAAAAGAGGTTTTAAGGGTCCGGTGTATAGATCGGGGAAGGGGCCGTCTCATCCATCACATGGTGTAGAGAGCAGATCTGCGATGCTGTGGCAACCGAACAGGCTTCACATGGTTGGCAAAAGTCACGGCGAGATCTTGGCGTGACTTTTGCCAATGTGATCGTGTCAGTAGTGATGAGGAGATGTTGCGAAGGATTTTTCAAGGAAAAGATGCATGATACCCTAGAGGGTGACTATGGACGGGAGCAAAGGCCTGTGTATTGTTTTCAGTTTGAGGAGGAACAAAGGCATCAAAATCATCGAATCACACGGACGTATTAATCAGTGGTCTAATTGTAACTGGGACTTCATTTTCCTTGACTAGCAGGCAGCACATGTGGCCTGAAAAGTAAAGCCAGTGCTTAAGTGCTTCAGTTAAACTTGCATTATTTCTAATGGCCAGCAGGGGGTTGCAACAATAATTCTGATTGTGAAAAAGCTTTTGAGAAAATAAAGCTATTTCTCACTTCATTTGTTACCTCATTAAGCATTGTAAAAATGAGTTTCGGGTACATCTCTAGTTTCAAGTCTTCTTCAATGCAGCGTGATGTTCATTAGTAAATAATGGTCCTGTAAAATAGACGATAAGCAGAGTATGCTTTAGCGCGTAGCCACCATGTGGTTGACAGTTCGCTCCAACAGCGTTTTACGGTCTTTGAGTTTTCGGTGTTTTCATCTTCAATCCTTTCACAGATTGTTTTCAATTCATGATCAATTGTAACATTTTGGTCGCCTAAAAATGTCGGTCCAGCTCGACCTTCTCCTGTTACGGCCAAAATGCTGTGTCCACAAACCAATGGGTGTGTACACAGTCTATGTAGACTGCCCTCAATTGAAAAACATAATACAAGTTGCCATGTTTGGGAGAGAGAGTTATTGGTCAATATGAAATATGGTACCGCAGTCCAAATATAAAGCGACAAAGTGTTCATCTCTTTAAATAATGAGGGGTGTGTCTCTGTCTCCCCTCAGATCTTTTAGTATGGATGATGAGTATAAATTAAGATGTTGTCTTGCTGCCAGTGAGCAATTTGAAGAAACAAAACAACTGAATGGAGAAAACATTTTAAAAGCTTTTCTTTCCTTCTATCTTTCATTTCAGGACAGAGTCTGGGCTACGGCTTTGTCAACTACATCGATCCAAAGGACGCAGAGAAAGCCATCAACACGTTAAATGGACTCAGACTTCAGACCAAAACGATCAAGGTAACTGACACCATTGTACAACACACAATACTTTCTTCCATTACAGATACACAGCATCGTTCAACAGCGATACATTGTTAAAGCATGTCTGCAAAATATAAAAATGAATTGCTTGATGATTGATACAAATCACAAGATGTTACATCAGGTTATGTTAAACTTAAATTATGAGGCTGCTTTCCTCTTCCTCAAAGCCCCTCTAGATAGTGAGTCTGTTTGTAAAGGAGCTGGAGGGAAAGACGGGATTAACATGCATGAGCCTCCAAAAGTAAAAAAATAAATTAAAAAACATTAGAATCAAAGAGACACGTTATAAAGCTTGTGACGATGATGCTGCTAATTGCTTTCTAAATGTCAAAATGTAAAGGTGAAATTATATATAGAGAGTGAAAGGGGAAGAAACACATCAATCACTGCATATTTTCCAAAATAATTGAGGGTTCTGTTATTGAAGTTTAATGGCATGAATAATGTGCAGGCTTGCTGGGAGCTGTCAGGTAAGAAAGATAAATCCCTTCTCCAAACATGTTAAACATAGTTTAAAGATGAAACATCTTCTTTACTGACAGGGGGTTGTTCCTGCCTTCGTATAAAAGCAACGCACATCAGATTCCTCGCTGATCTGGTTCCCTCCTCTCTTACGTCCTCTACTATCTGTGCCTGCCGATGTGTTGTTGCTTTTAAACCGGGCAGTAATGTGTTGCTCCGCGGTAATCCCTGGATTCTCGCTTTCTGTCATCCGATCTAATCTAATCTAATCTGATCTAATAGGATTGGATTATCTTGTTGTTGCGAAGAGGCAATCCCTGTGAGAATCCCTCTATTACCCAGACTCCCCTTGTCTAATTTCTGCCGAAGGGCAAATGAGAGATGTGTGATTCTGCATGTGCTGTGTGAGTGAATACAAGTGTGAAGTTTTGGGATTGTTTGAGGTGTGACGTGTGGTGGTTTGAGGTGTTTTTGATGGATGAATCAGTTTGTGTATGATTCATCCGTTGCAATCAGCCAAGCAGGGTTCTCCCTAAGCATCTATCACGAGCGTCTGTATGACCCAAATAGACCGCGCGGTGTGTATATGAGGTAGCACACGTCGGCATTCCAGGAGCCCTGTGCTTGGTAATGAGATACAGGCAGAGCAACTCATCCAACATGGAGATGTATAATTAAAAGTTGGCCTTTTTTTCCACGCACAGTGGAAAAAGTTGAAGGTCATTTTACGCAGCGTGTAATTCACGAGGCCTCTTTTTTGAGTGTCGCAGGCAGAGTTCACAGATTCTCCCTCACACCCTCATGGCACGAGAGGTTGCCTCAAGTTGTCCCTCAGATAAAGGCGGGTCTTCGTCATGACAGGAGACGACTCTCATCTCCGTCTGGCGCTCTTTCACACTTCCTTTCCTCCCTCCCGGTACCCTCTTCCCCATGCGTTCGCAGCCTGAAATACCCTCAAGCTCAGGAGGTAAATTAAAAAGGCAACGCGGTAACTCTAAAATTAAGCTTGGCGCTCTTTCATGTCACACCCTTCCCGGTCTCTGCTGCGTCACATGTGAGGAAACGCTTGGCCCAGAGATCCACACGCTCTCAGGCGATGTGCGTCTCCGAAGTGTCTTTGAGTTGGTATCGCTGCCGCAGTTTTCCTCCGCCATGACACCTCAGATTTTGTCAGCGATGGCTGCGATGCCGCTTTCCCTCTGAGGTGCGAGGGGAAGCAGCATGCCAAAGGTGAGAGGAGCTCACAGTGACATGCATGCACGTAATCTCACACTCTTTTTAAAACTTTTCTGTACACACAGACACACACACACACACACACACTCCTGTTTCACACACGCACGCCACACTTGTACACAATAGCGCTCGCAGCTTGAGGAGGTGTTGATGGATTAGACATCTGGAGTTGGCTGACAAGGAGAGAAAATGAGGGAGGGTTGCACAGAGGAGAAAAGGAGTCTGGTAGAGAGAGAAAGGTTTAGTGAGGCAGCGTGCAGGAAGGAAGAAGAGAGGGAGAGATCCAGGCTGCGAAGGAGGGAGATGCAGAGAGGAAGAGGAAGACAGAGGAGCTGAGCGAAGAAGCCAACGAGAAAAGAGGTGCGAAAGGAAAGTGAGACGTGGGGAAGGCCAGATGTTCCCAATCCCCTTCTGCCGCCGTGAGAATGCAGCAGGATTTCCATGCAGTCGTTGAAGGATATGACTGCATATCCACCACATTTGGCTTACTTTAACCTTATGTGATGGCTTATGTCTCCACATGTCAGAGGTAATGAAAGCTGCTCCAGTCCGCGGCAGTAGTAACGGGATTTGGGCAACTTTCGCTTGAGCAAAATCGTGTCTGCACATGAGGATGTTGGGTGACGACGTTTGACAAGTGAAAGTTCACTGGCAGAGAGCTGGGAGCCGCAAGCATCCCAGTATAACCAGTTATCCAGTTCTTGCCCATTTGCACCATTAGAGATGACATTCATGCACAGTATACTCTAGGTAGAAGATTGTGTGGTGTGTGTGTGTGTGCGTGTGGAGCAGTAGCGTGTGACGGTGACTTGTGAGTAGTAACATGAAGACTTTTTAGTCCCTCAGAGATTACGGCGAGAGTCTGCAAAGGCAGGACTGTAATGGATTTGATGGGCTCGTGTTAGTTTTTGAGAGTGTGTTGCATGCGCTTTCACAGCACACTGAAGGTAAGAGAAATCCAAAAGGGACACGGCGGAAAACGATTTACTCCCAGAGGCTCTGCAGTAGAGAGCAGCTCTGAGTTGCTTGATGTAACTAAACTCTGAATCACTCTGCAGGATTTGCAAGACTAAAGGCTTTTGGTTACTTACTATTAGACTCATTGCTAATGTGTAAATCAAATTGCCAACTGAAAAAAAGACATTATATGAAGTCTTACCCTTTTTTCCCCATTCTTTAACTCAGTGTGGTTGGATCGATTGGGTGAATGAAGAGTCTTTTTGGTTAGAGTCCTGATGCTATTAGTCCTGTTCCCCTGGCTACCAGAGTTGTCCTTTAAAGTAAAACACCTGTTGTTCTTACTCAAGGGAACAAAGCTTCCTCTGCCTCCCCCGGCAGACGGCTCAAGTGTTATCTCTCCAGTGTTCTCTGCAGCTAAATCTTTTCCTGACAACGATAATCCCCACGGCAAGGTGTGCCGAGAAAACCGTCACATTTTCATCCCTGTGGAGCCAATGACGCGCACCTCTGCCCATCCACAACACACACAGCCAAAATCATTGTACCTCTCAGGCTTTAATCTTCTTCTTTTTTTAGATTCAAACCCCACAGGAAGTTAATGAGTTATAGAGTCTAACTTCTTTGCACAAGCCCCCTGACTCTGACGTCTTTGCCCACAGGTGTCATACGCGCGACCCAGTTCAGCTTCCATCCGTGATGCCAACCTGTATGTGAGTGGCCTGCCCAAGACGATGACTCAGAAGGAGCTGGAGCAGCTCTTCTCCCAGTACGGACGCATCATCACCTCCCGCATCCTCGTCGACCAGGTCACAGGTATCCATGGGGCAGCGCCTCCTCTGTCTTCACACTTTCACATAGACACACGTGATCAGCCAGGCATGTACACACACATACACACACACACACTGGATGTATATACATCAATACACTCAGTGTCCCGATGTCTTCCAGCCATTTAAATGCACACTGGTTATTGTACACACTTTCCAGACAGTTGTGTTTTGTTCAATGTGTTTGCGCGTGTGTATTTGATGCGCAGACACATTCATACAATTACCCCCAGTTTGCAGCACATTAGTTGTCACTATTGAAACATTTGTAAATCCCTTAAAGACAACTGTGCACAATGTGTTGATTCAACGGAGTACTGGACCTTTCTTCACCTTTGCATACAAGGAGTGTAATTAAGTGACCATGAAATGCATGAAATGTGACAGAAAATGACATTCTGAAAACATGTGTGTGTGTGTCAACACATCGTATAGACAGAAGTACTTGAACAAAGGACATCCGACCTCTGTGGATAGGTATAAATTCATAGTTCATAGTCAACCAAAATAAATAATACTGACATGGACCAGCATCCAAAAAATATTTGTTCTAATATTATAAATAATGTTTTATGTCGACCATCAAGCATTGAATAGTGAGTGACCTGCAATAGCAGGTTTTATGTCCACGACGCGAGCTCCGGGGGGCCGTCGTAAAAACAGTGATTACATGAGAAACACAAGCTGTGCAATAAACATGCTCAATTACACATTCCTCTACATCCAAAACACAGGAATGAATCACATCAGTCCATTTTATTGCAGAAGAACCCCTCAAGCGTGTCTCTTAGATCCATTTCAGGGGTGGTGTGTGCCTACAGGCTGCAACCTGCTCCAGTGTTTTGTGCAATGTGTACTGATGAAGCAGAAAGGGAGCAGCATGCTATAAGCCACACTCATTTGCCTAAACAGAATAAATCTCTGCTGGCGGTGAAGTGCACGCCTGTCTGTTCACACTGAGACGGGAGGAGGAGAGAAGGCGAGAGGAGAGGGGAAAGCAGAGGGAAGGGAAACAAAGGAGAGGAGAAAAGGAGACAGAAAATGTAAAAAAGCAAGTAACAGGGAGAGCGTGAGCAGCGACGTGGGAAGGGGAAGAAATGAGAAGAGGGAGGAAGCAGAGGGAGAGCTAGGGAGGGGTCCAACGGAAGGGAAAGGTGAGGGAAAAAAGGGCTATTTCTACCCTCAACAACCCACATGTAGAGGAAGTGTGCCCACCTCCTGCAGATCGGTCTGTGCTAGCAGCTCTGTTATGCCACCACAGAGACCCGGGGGACTCCCCGCGCAGCGACACGGTCACACAACACAGCAGAAAGCATACGTGTTCAACCACATATTTAGCTTCCCAGCTCTGGCCACAAGCCGTGAATAAAACAAACCTCAACGCGGGGGGTGGGAGGGGGTTACTGGTCCGAGGACGGCACGGTTTCCATGCATTCATACCGTGGGTTGTGTTCACAAGAGGCTGAATAATTAATTGTGTTCATTCTTGACTGGCACAAGGTCAGTTTTAGAGCGAGAGCGTTCTCATGTCCAGATACAGTGCTGCATTGGTTTTACTTCTACCATTGGGGATAAGATGAGCACCCGGATCAAAGGAAAATGCTCAGTTGAGGGAATTAATGTTGAGTTAGTTGTTGTTCCTTCTCTCATCGTGAGATTTAAACCGGGCTTGGATAAAAAAGAATTGGTGGATCAAACTATGATATCAACAAGAGCAGCAAAATACAATATGTACAATAATATATTCCTCATGTACCATGTTATATTTGTAAGATATGTTTTTATATATTAAGAATTTAGGAGAACCCCTGTTTCTTTCAGCACACTGCCATTTGTTTGATGCCACTTTTTTATTTTTATTTATCTACTTTAACTAAATTAATCAAAATCACTCACCATCTTCCAGCCCAACTTCTAATGGTGCTCGTGAAAAGTGCAGTCGGCTTGGCCTTTGGTGCCGGATGTCGCCACCTTCAATCGAGTACAGTTGGTGACGTCTACAGCTACAGACGACAGCAACCGTCACCAGACAGACAGTTTCTCTCTTGCCGCATGCCGACAGTGGATTGGGCCAAACTGGTCAGTTCTTTAGTGCTTAGAGCACGAGGTGTTTTCACACCGAGCCTGAAAACACCCTCAACTACTGTAACTGCTCTCCTCACTATAACCATGCCTACTGTACCTGCTTTAAAACTGAAATACTGAAATACACACACATATAACAATAAGCGATGTTCTGCAAGGTGTCCCCACAGGGTTACAGATCAGCAGGAGAAATGTTAATGATCAATTATATGTTAGAGTTGCTGATGATTAAAAACATGGAGGACTTTAGAAGGGCCCTGAGAGCAGTCTGCCGACTCGTCTTTGTCTTCTCTCAGTCACTGTGCAGGCATACGCACACCAGACACGTACACACACCCACACACTTGCTGCCATCAACAGAAAAATGGGCTGCAAATTAAAACTCTCCTGTGACTGCCAAAAATGTAAGTACATAACAAGAAAGGAGAGGCAGACAAAAAGATGTCGAAAGAGGGAAATACAGACGTATTGTGTGGGACTGGTTTGTGGTCCAGAATTGTTTTTTACATCCTGTATGTGGTTGTTAGGACGTCATCATCACGTGGTGCCTTGAAGTTGTGTCACACAGGTCATCAGTGACTCACCGCTGCTCCCATGTTCATTTGATTAAGAGCCTAATCAGTGCCTGAAATCCAATTTACTCAACAATTCACTGTTTCTACTGAAGTAGGGACTGATTTCAGACACACCCTGACATTGTCCAAAGAATCCGAGTGGGCTGGAGAAGCGAGTGATGCACGGACACGAAAATACATAGAAACAGCAATGCTACATGAAGTTGTTGAAGGGCCGGATGTCCTCCAGTGACCATCGGCAGATGGGCTCGATGATCCCCAGTTCCCGCTCTGCTAAATTGGGAACATGAAGTCTGTTCTCTCAATGACCTCCTCATCAACAGGATGCACCCTGCCGTCACTCTTCTGTTCATGAAGACAAGAAGGAACTTTAGAAGCATCGCGGTTCGCATCGTTCACAGTCAGAAGCAAAATCCACGAGAACTACAAATTGCCACAGAGACGAAGAGAGCGAATACAACATGGACTTGACAAGGATATCCCTCCATTGTCTTCCTCCCTCCCATCGCCCTTCTCTCTCCCTTCCCCAGTCTATTGATTCCTTCTGGATGGATAAGCCTATGTTGTCTCTTTATCAGTGCAAATAGCCCTGGCTGGATTCTCCCTCTTTTCTCTCTCTCTCTCTCTAACCTTCAGGGATCTAACTTTAGATCTTGTGCTCCGACTGCTGGTTGAAGCGAAGCCTCAATTTGAAACAGATATGATATCAGGGACAGCTCTGGATCAATATTTGGTTGGTCCTGGACCTGTATGCGGGCCGAGGTCAACGCGTCCCTGATCAAAGTACAACCCACCTACATACTTGGCTTCTCCAGA
Organism: Pseudoliparis swirei; assembly: GCF_029220125.1. Classification (NCBI taxonomy): domain Eukaryota; kingdom Metazoa; phylum Chordata; class Actinopteri; order Perciformes; family Liparidae; genus Pseudoliparis; species Pseudoliparis swirei. Next base: position 21,213,263 of record NC_079392.1, on the reverse strand, counting down.
CGTCGGTCCTGATGAGAAACCAAATTGCTGCTCAGTGTGTGTAAGGATTGGCTGTGAAAAGACAGATGCCGAGCTCCCTTCATGTGGGATGGAAGGCAGCGATGGGAAAAATTCCCATGGCAACAAGACGCCAGTGTTCGTGGCATACAACCTCAAGATTGTTATTGCCAGTGTTGCTAATAACAAGTGTGTTTTGCACACTGAGTGAATAATTATTTGGCATTGAGCAGTTTCGTAGGATTGTTCCTCATCAGGATAGTGTTAACTTCAGATTCGGATTCCTTGAAATGTCCATGTTTGAAAGCTTTTCAGACACTTTGGTATTATTTCGTGCCAAGTATGCTAAACAAATGTCAGGAATCGCTTCGCCGAGAGAAGAAACAGGATCATGTTTGAGAAGTGCAGCATTATAAATATGCTGCCAGAAGCACAAGTTCAATTTATGTTTATGAAGGTATTGAAAGTTCGGTCGTGTTTGGTGTGTATGGCATTTCACATTTCAATTTGGACTTCACAAGAACTGTTGTGGGCAGTTATTGACTCTGCTGGAGGCTATACAAAAGGTTATTGTGTTCACGTGGAACAATAATGGCAATAATGTTTACTTGCTTTGTGACTCACCCCTGTAAAATCCCACCAAAGCTAAAACGCCACTTTTGCCAGATAACCAGAAAGCCAGGAAGCACACACAGCTGGTATTCTGGGTAATTTGGTATTTTAAGAGGAGAAAAGAGAAACACAAACAGATCGGAGAGAGTCAAAAGTCTCCCCAGGAACATTTCACTCATGCATATAGACGTATATCCTGCAGCAGCCCGGTGTTAGTTACATATGATTCACTCAAAATGGAACAGTTTATAATATCTGTCATAATAAGCACCCTTTTCTGTCTTTAACGTTAGACGCTGCTGATTGGAAACTCATTCTTGTCCAGATACTTTATCTGTATGGATTCCGTCAACTGAAAGGAACAGATTTCATAAAGTCTAAAAGCAATGTTGCTCATAAGTAGTAAAAGCCATACAATAATCTGCTGGCAATCTCTCTCGTCACACTGAATTTAATGACACTATTGGTTGGAATATGTGAAGAAGAGGAAAAAAAAGTGTTTATTTGATCCAGTCTTATTCTTTACCATTTTGTTTGCCCTTACTGGTGAAATCTGCAAAATGATCAGCCATAAAAATCCTTTGTGTGCGTAACAGATCAGCGCCGAAGCCAATTTCCTCGAAAACACAAACACACCAGCGTCTCTCTCTGCTGCCTCATCTGCATGAAAGTCCCGTCTCCTTTCGCCTCTCCTTCCTTCCACCTTTGCGCCATGCCTGCTGTGCCTGGTACAGAAATACCAAAACAACATGCATTTCAAGGTCAGGGAAATGCCACAGTGTAGGGCTGCTTGCCTTCGACTTCCCAGAGCCATGAAAGTGGAGCCACGGACGTCTCCTCACATCACTGCATGGCTTTACCGTTCGCTTTTTCCTCTCTGGTACTCGGATTGTTCATGTTTGCCCAATTTCTTCTTCTTCTTTTTTTTAAAACCTTCAAATGGATCTCCCTCCCTCTGTAGGGTTGCTATGTTCTCTCCTCTCTTGACTTGAATAATGGATGTTCCGTTTCAGACTGACACCACACTGAGTCCCTGCGCTCTGCCTGTCCAGCAGCACAGAACAGGACGGTCAAGGTAATACGAGCAGAGCCGCAGCCTTGACTTTTACCGTCGTCTCTCTGCCTTCAGTTTCCTTCCCCTCAACAATCTTTTTAAATGCAACTGTGAAGCCGACAAACGTGCACACACAGCCACATTGATACATGCACACGCGCACATTAGACAGATGGTTGAGTCTCTGCTCTGACAGAGGCGAAAGCGCAGGGCACCTGCACTCTTCAAAGTCTCTTTGCGTCTCCTCTCGCTGCTTTTTCAAACGACCATCTGTACCCGGGAACGCTAATGCTACCTAAAACAAGGACATTGCTTTTTTTTTTCTTTCTTCCTCTGATTATAAGATGGCAGGAATATAAATTTAACTTCCTTTGTGCGTCTTACGGAATGACAAGTTGCATCATTTGATGCAGTTGGAACAATCTAGCGCCTCGTGTAAAAGATAATAAGATGGGCATCCGAAGATATTTTTCTTATTTATGCGTGCGTCATTGAATGCGTCTGTCTCGGTGAGGCCATGTGGCACCGCTTACAGTTTCATACATCTCGTGCATTGTACGTGTGTTTGAGGCAGAAATTGTGTCTTTCATTCAAAGCAGCCAGGTGTCTCACAACTCTCCTCTCCGGTCTCTCGGAGGAGCAGTCATTTCTCTGTCAGTCAGTCAGTGTTTGGGTAAATAATAGTAGGTTTTAGAGAAAGCTCGTCTGAACAGAGGCAAGCACGAAAAAGCACCGTTTTCTTTCATCATCACCATCGTCGTCGTCATTCTTTTACCGTCGCCTCCTCGCATTCTCTTCAAGCACCTTCTCTCCTTTTGTCCTTTCCTTCCTTACTCCCCCATTCCCATTTTTTTCCCTTTTCCCAGCACTCGCTTCTCGTCTCCCGACTTCTCTCGCCCTCCCCAAATCGAGGTAGCGTGTTATTAGTGAGACAGCCAATGTGCCTGTCGGTGTGTGTTAGGGAGAGATAAGCACAGGTAGAGAGAGTTACATAAGCCGCTGTTGATTACTGTGGAGGAAAAGGGAGCGCAGGAAAGGAGAGTGAGAAGAAGACGAGAGGGAGAGAGTGAGAAAGTAGCTTCTTCGTCAGTACATTGTGCTCTAATGTTGCCTGTATGGCTGGCGGTTGATAAGTAGCCGAGGCCTCTGGGGCTGGTTGAAAGGACAGTCATTAGGTCGGACTCCCGAGACCGGCAGCTTGCGTTGTAGATTGCAAGTTTGTTTTTGTTACACTGTTTAAACGGGAAAAAAATTAAGATTTACAACATTAATACAGCGTGACAGAGTGGTAATGCACCAACAGCGGAACACACTCTGAATAATCTGCGACGTGAATCCACATCCTCATTTAATACTAGTTCATTAATTTCATCTGTTTTTTATCAAGTTTTTTGTTTTTTTTGGATGAATACCAGGATAAGGAGGATTTTCTTGATTTTCATATTTTCAAAAAACGCCGTGAAAAGAACACAACAATTCAGTGATCATATTGTCTCCCGTGCAGCCAAACCCAGATAGAGGGGGCTCCTCTGCGCCATCGACCCCCCATTGTTGTGCAGTTATAAAAGCACTACAACGAGCCACACCCGCCACGCTGGGTTGATTCAGTACCGTTAACACGGGCATTGTTTTGGGTCAATCCCACATACACCGTCCGGCCGCTGTAAATATTACTGTGAAAACAGTGTCCATCAAAAGCTCGAGAATGGATCCCCTCAAAATATATAACTATGCATGAGCCACCTTTAACCCTTGTGTTGCCTTAGGGTCATTTTGACCCGAATCAATATTACACCCTCCCCCCGCCTATGGGTCATTTTGACCCGATTCAATGTTTCACCCTCCTGTTACCTTTATATTTACTAACATATTTTACCCTTTGGGTTCAATTTGACGCCAGCAATTAAAACCTCCAGAAAATTATTAGAATTAATATTGTTTTCCAAGTTTAAGTGTGAGGCATTTTATGTTTGTTTGTTGACTACCGAAAGAACACCGACATTAAACATTGAATGGGGTCAAATTAATCCTAAGGCGGGGGGAGGGTGTAATATTGATTCGGGTCAAAATGACCCTAAGGCAACACAAGGGTTAAAGATATTCTCGTGGGAACAGAAGGGGCTTAAAGGGGAACTACACCCATTTTACTAAAGTCAAACAAATGTGTGATGTCATCAATATAAAGTATGGAAGTGCTCTATAGACAATGAAAAAGAGTAGAAAGAGGTTGCAGATGACACTGAGAGCTCCCAGGGTAATGTTCGGTACTATTTCTGTTTTAGAAGAGAGGACGACAATAGAGTTCGCCTCATTCAGGTGTACAAAAAGAAAAGAACTCGACTGTGGGTCCATAAATATCACTCTTCATTATGACATCTGACATTTGAGACTTAGTGATATGATTACAAAATAGGGTTGTTCCCCTTTTAGAGTGAGAGTAGGGAGGAAATCAGACATCACTGAGAGACTGTTTGTGTGTGTGTGTGGGGGGGGGGGGGGGGGAGACAAACTAATGCTGGAAAACCACCAAAGATGAAAGTGATGACAATACTTAATCCTGCTGTGTCTTCCAGTCATTTACATTGTATTCTATTGTTTGATTTGATTTGATTCGATGTGACACATTAAACATAAATACAGTTATCGAGTATTTGAAACACTAATGGGAATCCTGGTGTTCCTCGTAATATAAAGATGCATTCTAGCAACGCTGAACGGAGTGAAGCAGGAGTTTTACTCAGCCAACCTTCAACTTCTCTATTCTGCCGCTCCGTTATAGTCCACTACCTGAAACTCACGTTCCTGATCGCGGCTTACTCTTATTCCACTTTGAATTCTTAAAGTGAATTGTGTTATATCTCAAGAATGCTCTACAGTGCACTGGATACAATAGTGTGTGGACACATTTTCGAGATAATGCACACACACACACACAGTAAAATGATGGCTGATGGGGTCAACTACCACCTCACCTCCTTACAATGCTTTTGTACAAACTCAAGGACAACAGTAGCTCGTGCACACTTAAACAACAAAAGCACACACACATAAATGTTAAATCTCTCCCACGTGTACACACCTGCAATCGGTCAAGGAGGATTTCAAATTGTCACGGACATCTCTATTGCTCTTTTCACACTTCCTTCTCAGTAGCACCTCTTCAAGTCATCACTTAAGTATGTGTGTGTGTGTCGGTGTATGTATGTGTGTGTGTGTGTCTGTGTGTGTGTGTGTGTGAGACGTGCCTTCATTAGTATGCCAAGCATTTGTCCAGAGGCCCTCCAGCCAGAACCAGCTTAGGAGCAACTCAATGCCAAACAAGTGTGAGGATTAAAGGACGAATATGGTCCTCCCCCCACCCCGCCCTCTCGTCTCAGCGGAGAAAGGGAGCGAGCGATGCTCTCTTCTTCCTTAACTACCGCTGAGGTGCCCTTGAGCAAGCCTTTTGCAGTCGCTGAGTGCCTTGCAGCAGTAGACAGTTGTGAAATTGGGCAGATTCCAGATATCAAGGTGAAGCATTGGCGGGTGAGTTTGAATGCTTATTAATTTTTCACATCTAAACAAAGTCTTGCCGATCACATTTACCGACAATAGCTCACAAACAGCTCTCCCCAAAGACTCTGCAGTGACCTCCATTTGACCTCAAATACAGCACATGCATGACAACTACAGCAATAAATGAACAATACCAGAGGAACAGCAATGGTTATTGTTTGCACTTTGTAGATCACACTAGAATTGTTATTGTTCTGCTTCTGACAAAGCTAATTAAAATGTACATGTACACAGTTGGCTCGAGAAGAAGTGAGGTAGGGAAAATTGTGAAATTCTGTCAGGAGAAAATGAGCCAGATAGGTAAAAAAAGAAGGATAAATACTGAATAATTTACACTGAATAGCAGTTAATGAGATTATCCAACAGGCGGTAGGCAAATGCCTTTGTTTAGTCTCTGTGCAGAGCAGAGTGTGGGTGGTCAGTGAAGATTGTTCCTTTGAGTCTTCGTTGCAGAGTCTGAACCTTGTATATTACACACCTGAACTACAAACTAATTGGTCATCGTTATCAGGTTTTGCTTATTTCCGTCCCCATCGCACCTAAAACTTGTTTACCTCTGCAGGAGGACAGGGATCACTACAGTTAACAGGTTTTGTTCAATGCTTACAGTATTTAAGAAAGGTGAGAAAATTGCAGACAAAGTGCAAATAAGCTCCTTCCTCCGTCCAAGTCAAATACACTTTGTGCTGCAAATTGGATTTCTAATATCTAGAATTTCAACCAGATTTGTATTTTACTAAACAATTTTTTCAAATAATACAAACATCCGTAAATTAATTTTGAGGCCAAGTGGAACACAAAGTGGAACATAATAAGCTTCACCTGAGCTACACAAGCTTCATCAATGATTGGCTTTCAGAGAGTGGCTTTTTATTTCGACGCCTGGCTGGAAAGTAAATAACCTTGTGCTGCCTGTGTCCTGGAGAGAAGAACAAAAAGAACAAAGGGGGGAGTGAGATTGTCAAGGTGCTGCTCCGAATAAGAATTCAGGGGAGCAGACGCCATGAGTCAATCCAGCAGGAAGTCTAAAAAAAAAGAGCTGGGGAGAGGGATGGAATGTACAAAAATGTGGAATAACAATAAGGAGGGGTTTTGTGTGCGAGAAAGAGACTGCACACAATGATGCTCAAACACAAAATTCTCCTCTTTCTCACTGCCTCTCTTTTATTCAGTCTCCGTCACGCCGACATGCCTGTGTGCACACAGTATTATGTAAATAGTCTCTTCGGCAGAGTGCTGCTGTCACTGGGCGAGCATCCTTTGGGCCATCGAGGCAGCCTCATTAAAACAAGGCACAGCATCCATTAATAGATACCAGTGCTCTACACATACATATATCTACTATACACACAGTCGGTAACGCACACAGAGCATTCGCCGACACCAAGAAGTACCTCCCACGAATCTCAATCTCTTAATGTTCCTCTCAGGTGGCAGTCAAAAAAATGTATCTCCAAGGAAACGGCTGAAATGCCGCTGAGAACAATGCATGAAGAGCGTGTGTGCGGCTGACTGCAGCCAGCGTGGAGGACGGATGGATGTGTGGCTTTAACCAGACTCAGGGCCAATGCCATGATACAGCCTCCCGTGCACAGTCTGCGGATGGTGTGTGTGTATAAGTTGCTGTTATACTATTCATCTGCCTCAATGGATGTACACTACCGTTCAAAAGTTTGGGGTCATCCAGACAATTTTGTGTCTTCCATGAAAACTCACTTTTATTTATCAAATGAATTGAAAAGAAAATATAGTCAAGACATTGACAAGGTTAGAAATAATGATTCATAGTTGAAGTATTAATTTTGTTCTTCAAACTTCAAGCTCAAAGGAAGGCCAGTTGTATAGCTTATCTCACCAGCGGATAACTGTTTTCAGCTGTGCTAACATAATTGCACAAGGGTTTTCGAATCAGATATTAGTCTTCTAAGGCGATTAGCAAACACAATGTACCATTAGAACACTGGAGTGATCGTTGATGGAAATGGGCCTCTATACACCTCTGGAGATATTTCATTAGAAACCAGACGTTTCCACCTAGAATAGTCATTTACCACATTAACAATGTATAGAGTGTATTTTTGATTAATGTTATCTTTATTGAAAAAACAGTGCCTTTCTTTGAAAAATAAAGACATTTCTAAGTGACCCCAAACTTTTGAACGGTAGTGTACATAAAAAAAATGTAAACGACTTCTACTTGGGAAAAAGTGTTTTGGCTCATTGTTGGACTGGAAAAACACAGAAATAAGCCGGACTCGTATTGGGATTGTGTGGGCCGTTGATGTTGTGTCTAAACCCTGTAAAGTAAAAGGAGCCTGTGTTTGTTTTTGATCTGCTGGCCCCGCAGGTGGCTCCCGAGGTGTGGGCTTCATCCGCTTTGATAAGAGGATAGAGGCTGAGGAGGCCATCAAGGGCCTGAACGGACAGAAGCCAACAGGGGCCGCCGAGCCCATAACGGTCAAGTTCGCCAACAACCCCAGCCAGAAGACCAGCCAAGCCCTCCTCTCACAACTTTACCAGTCCCCCAATCGCCGATACCCGGGCCCCCTCCACCACCAGGCTCAGAGGTTCAGGTGAGTGCTGGGGCAAAACGGGGCAGGGAAGAGACAAGATAAGGTGGGAGAGGGTTCAGGTCCAGTTTGAAATGGACCAAAGATGTGTAATGCACAGTTTCCCAACCTTGGGAGCTGACCCCGTGTACAGTTTCCTTATATGTATTTGGTGACTTCATCCAAATTTGAAATGGTTGGATTCCATTGTTCACTCATATTTAAAGCATTCCTGCTTGACTAGAAATACGAGCAGATTAGAATGTGTTTCATAGAGTTGCAAAGTGGGAGGATTTTTTTAGGTGCCCCTGGTTCCAGAAGGAAAAGTCCCGTCCATCTTCTCCATAAACGAAGTCTAGTGACTCTGGTGGACGTGAAACTCTCATGTTTGATTATTGAAAGTATCTGGTTCTTTGATTCCTGGCTTGTTTCAGCGACATAAATCATAAGGTGAGAAGTTAACTATTTCTCCCAGGATATATTCTAGCTTAACTATGTAGTTATATGCATTATACTTACTACTACATAATATTACAATGTAATACTTAAAACTAATGGCTACAACATGAACCTATAGCATTGTTTAATTTTAATGCCAAATATACTTCCAAGAACTAGCTAGATCCTCCTACTTCCCAGCTCTATGCCAGAGACATCATGATGTAACAAAATGAAATACAAAGTGCCGTGTCGGCATAATAAGATGCAGAATAAGAACGGGGTCACTCGGGCCATACGCCCAAAAGGTTGGGAATCTCCAAGTTCAAGTGTTCAAATTAAGCATAAAGTCAAGCAAGCAACACCGATTAAAAAAACGCTATAAACGCTGGTAGTTTATACATCATATCGTGGATTCTAATGGAGTCTGATTGATGAAACAGGATTCCCATTTCATATGTGGATAATAAATGTCATCAGTCTCAGACTTGAGAGCAATTAATCCTGGTTGACGTGACAATTAATGAGTTTAATAAAGGAAACACGTCTGTTTTAAGCAAGAGGCCTGATTCGGAAAACATTTGCACCAAATGCAATTGACGAAGTTGGAACGGGGGGATGTCACAAAGAGCGCATGAGTCACAGCAACGGCAGTGATGCAACTTTTCTCCCGTGAACATATATATATTGCAGCGAATGCCCCCCCCTTCTGAACAGCAGGTGTGAGCTTTGCACCTGGTGCAGATGTCAGTGAATCAGGCCCTGTGAGCGCTCTGTGTGGGTCCACCCGGATCAGAGAGGAGCTGTTCACAAGAGACTGTGGGGTTCTGTCCTTCACAACTACGTATTTCCCCTCATTTCATCATGCTGCCATCGTGTCAACACTTCTCAGAATAGTCCGAGAATAGCCCGGCCTAAAACATGTATTTGGATAATCATATATATTGGAAGTGTTTATCAAACAAAAGCATATCGGTCTTTCTGACTTAAAAGCCCTAATTCTGCATGATCCGGTCACAGTGAACCGTCATGTTATTGTTGTGGTTTAACCCACTTCCAATACATTGCCAATATAAAAATGCATCTGCAGGCTTCACAAGACGTAACATATTATCATATTAGTAAATACTGTTTAAGTCCCTGCATTAGAAGCTGGAAGTTATTTAAGAAAGGATAATGTCTTACATCCAATGACCAAAGGACAAATTAAAACAAGTGAGGCCAAAATGTATTCAAGGATTTTATTTTTAACCCATTCAACTTGATGAAATTTAATGGATATGAAATACCTTAAAGCCCAGCTTATGGGCATAATACATCATATACAGTAAATGGCTGAGTAGTTACTAGTCAACACAAATTAAATATATACATTTATGATATATATGACACCTAGAGTTGGTCTTAGCTCACTTTCTTGAGGTCATGTCACCTTTAACCTCAACACAACACAAGACAGAAACAGGTGATTGTATGATATTACGCTCCATTATGCCAACCAACAGGAATGTCTCAGAATTGGGGAGAGAATGTGTGCTTATACATTTCCCTCTCTCTTTCAATAACACTAAGCCGGTCATGCTGTTTACTTTCTATCAGAGACAGAGCTGGGAAGGTATTTTTCTTCCAGAGCGGCTTCCCTGGTGTGACAACCTGAGCGATGTAGCGTGGCTGTGTGGCTGTGATACGCCAAGCCAATTTACAGGCTCTGCAGGAGAGCTGTCGCTTCTCATCACAACTCACAACCACGGGACACTTCCGTGTCTCTGTGTTCCCCAGCCCTCAACTAAAACCGCAACGCTGTAGAAGTTAGAAATGTGCTCGATAACATAACCCCGAGCGGTTGTTCTTCCTGTTTATCCCTTGTAGAGACAAAATTAAATCAAAATTAAGAAATGTTATTTGAGTGTGTTTAAAAAAATTTAAAAAAGAGGTAAAACTACTTTTTCTAAACAAAAGTACATCTGTCGATCATTTTCACCTCTTTCTGAAACAAAAAGATTCTGAAACAAAATTAAACGTAACTTAGCAGTGGAAATACAATCCATTACAGATTGTAAAACTGATACTTCACATACTTAACAAGTTTGTGCCGAACCCCAAGTTAATAAATAGAATCACACTTGCGTCAATCCTGTGTGAAAACATCACATGTTTATCTACATTGTGCATGGTCCCTCCCCAAGACAAGCAAACATAACCAACTCCACACGCAGTACACCGAGCCCTCGTCTCCTCCGCCGTTAGATAATGGTACTAATTAGCAAATTAGCCTTATTATATCCAGGGCAGGAGCCAATTTTAATTTAGCAGATTTTGTATTTTTAAAAATCAAAAAAGGGAAGAAAAAAACACCCATTCCTCCATTAACATGCATTGAGAGAAAGCACAAAAGCCCCATTGTTTATATTGAGCTTGGAGAAGCAGTGTTAAAAGCTGGCAGCGTGTTTGCGTGGTGAGTGTGAGAGAGAGAGAGACAGAGAGAGAGAGAGATAGTCAGAGAGAGAGAGAGAGAGAGCAGCAGGTTGTTTTGTTGTGGCCCAACGGCCCGGCGGCCAGCAGATGTCTTTGTGCTCCGGGGCCTGGAGCACCTCTCCTCTGAGCACCCTTTCCAATTGACTCATTTACCCACAAAGCAGTCTGCTTGTTCCCTTCCCGCGTAATGGGCTAATTATTGCTTTAATGATTCCATATATATCCTACGTTTTGGAAATGTTGAGAGAAAAGGGCTCCAGTGCAGACACACCTTTCCCCCAGATAACGAGTAGGCCTACAATATACTCAGATGGTTTATATTCAATGTAAACAGGTTACATGATTCGTGCTGAGTTCAAAGATATATATATATACTTTATTGAGACAACTTTCTTGTCAAGATGTCATTAAAAAAAAATGATGTGACCAACTTATTAGCGACTATAAAAATAACATTTTAGAGCACAGGTCATTACAGTGCTCTTCATTCCTGATCTTTTCAAATTGATAAGATAATTACAATTAACAGGCATCCTAGTTTTGAATTTTCCCCGATTAGAAGACTACTGCTCTGTTATCTTAAACATGCAATGTCAATTTAATTTTAAATAATCTATATAAATATTATCCGATTGTTATTATACCTGTTATTTAATAAAACCTAAATGCTTTCTTAATTGCAATTAAATAATAATTAAGTTATGTGTTTCTTTTGTGAGAAAATACTAATATAGCATTTGAATGGTGTTATTGTAGTATTGGAGTAGTTTTAGTGGTTTATATTGTGAGAGAAAATAAATATTCAATACGATTTTAAAATATCATGTAGCAGTCGTGCTGCGAGAAAGTAAATGCGTGTTGACTGAAAGCGATAAGGAGAAAGAGCCTGCGTAGGCACGGCAAAGTCAGAGTTTGGAGTGTTTTCAAGAGGAACGAGGCGTCACTCGCCAGCTGCTGCTCAATAAGCCGTGGCCCCTGTCCATTAGGCCAGAGGAGTTAATAAGACATGAGACAGGCCAGAGCCAAGTGAGGAATGAAGGTCGTTGAGTCACCAAGCGCACTGCATCCATCCACGAGGGCCGACATTTCATACAGCCCACAGGTTTCTGAAGTCAGACCCACACACAGCCCGCTGGGTACTTAAACCACACACACACACACACACACACACACACACATATACAAACTTCACCCTGGCTCACAGGGCAATTTATCATGAAACCACAACATTTCCCAAAACCGAACCCTTTTACACAGAGGATAGCCTCTGACTAAGACTCAGCCATTCCACCTGACCCGTGAGCACTTAACCGGTTGACCCTGACCACAAAGACAGACATTTGCAAATTTCACGGCTAGTTTAATGTTCTGTTGTGTTTTTGTTGGTCCACCTCATAGAAAACACTCTGGTCATTGTCACCTCTCTCACTCGCCATCATTCAAATGCCGAACCATTACACTGACAGAACTCTGGATCCTTCCCTGTCATCTCAGGTGTTCTCTCAATTGAGTTAACACTCACGAAAGACCATCGTTTATGAAAAGATTCTTTTCTCAATCTTCTAATTAACCGTCAGTGACGTGGCATGCATCTTATGGATAACCACATGCAATTTCTGCATGGAGAGTAAACCGAGGATTTGGCCTCGCCAAGCACGATGGCTAGCCTCGCATGCCAGCATAGCCGCGTGCCATGCCACGTTCACGCCCTGCCGCCAGCCGTGCTCCGTGTGTGTCTGTAAGTGTCCACTGCTGTCGTATTGTACAACAGTTCAACCCGTCACATACAGTAATGTCGAAGCACCCGTAACACTCTGCTCTGGCGTTAGCTAGGGGGCGGGGCTATGCCAACGCCTGTGAAGTAGCGCATTGGCTGACCATACTGATGGCTTCATTAACTGATGATAGCATTTTTCTGGTGGGGCTCCTCAGTGTAATGGGCCAACTATAGATGGGTTTGTTTGTTCTTGAGTGAGGAGGACCATGCAGTTCCTACATTAGTTCCATTGAGTGAGTCGACCATCTGCCCACCATTAACCCCAGAACCCTCCTTCTCTTTACAGGCTGGACAATTTGCTTAATATGGCCTATGGCGTAAAGAGGTAATTAAAAACTTCACCCAATGCCAGATGTCCATGTTGACTCTGATTTTTCAATATCTTTTTTTTTCTGTTCTTTTTTTTATTTTGTATTTTTGTATTAGTTTACATTTCCTTGTATTTTTGCAGTCACTTTGCGTTTGACAATTCGTTCAAGGTCAACTGCATCTTTTGGTTCTTTGATTTGTTTAGGTTGTTTTCTCGTATGCCTGAGTTGGTTTTATAACACTACCAATCACTTAAGGTGTAAATAAAAAAAATCAGTCTTTGTTTTAAGTGGTGATTCATTTGCTTTGTTTTGATTCTGCCAAGTACTGGTGTTGTTGGGATTGATTTGGGTTGTTTCTGTGTTCTGAATGGATTTTGTTCTCTGGTGTAATACTCCTAATTTCTAGGTGTGTTTTTTTTCTTCTACCGGATTCAGGTTCTCCTGCCTTGTCACTCTCCAGCTATTGCTTGGGAACAGTCTTTCTTAAGTAGCAAATCTTCAATTCATCACTTTGATTATATAGATATTACCTCACGACATCATTAAAATAAAACCTCTCTACATCCACTATCAAGTAATGTACACAAGCCTTTATGACATAGATGTACATCTGTGCAATATAACACATAACAAAATTACATATTGCCTTCATTTTCTTGGCAGTACTAGCTGAGATGAGGTAGTGTTCAGGGAGGACACTGGATGAGGCTCGATGAACCTGGATCCCTGCTGGAAACAGGAAATGCTGTTTCACTGCAAACAGCTCCAGCTTGGCTCGGCACGGCTCTGCTTAAATTCCTTTCTTTCGCCTCCCCGTTTCCTTTTGCTTTCTCGCTACCAGAGGTCTTTCATAACCCTGAGCTGTGGTGGAACTGTGGTGATAGATGTTTAATGTGCTGACCGTGGCATTTTGCATGTTGCAAGCACAGGGGAGACCAACCGAAGACAGTTTAGCAACTCTTTACAGAGAGGAACTTTTATCTTGATTGAAATGTTCCCCTGAAAAGCTGTTATAAGCCCAGAAGGCAATGCAGCCTAACTCGGAGTCTCTACATAATTTTAAAAAGGTGAAAATAGGGTCTGATTCAACCGTCCTGATTGTAAAGCATGCAATCAATTTAAAAGTGCTTCTCAGGGATCTGAGGTTAGTATTTGAAAGGAAAAGAGAAGAAGAGTCTTAAGAGCTGTAGCTGGTTGGCTTTGGAAAGGACAGAATATATATCTGGTCAGCTACACTGTTGCTATGCAACCCCTGGTCTCGTCTGTAACATTGGTTCGTGTTTGGTCCCGCTCTGATGGATACGCTCGCATGCACATTTACACACACAAGTGCGCGCACACACACACACACACGTACGTACAGGCGCGTGCATCTCCACATTCTCGCGGCGGCAGTGTTAGCCAGCCGCCAACTCGTCGCACGCTCACAATCCTCCTCACATACTTCAGCTTTTGCATATAAATCACCACAAGTTATTTCTTCTTTTCTTCCCCGCCCCCGAGCCCAGCAGGAGAGGCTCGAACGCAGCCGAGCATGTCAGACAAGGCCTCAACGTGGTGAAGCCAGTCAAGATTGTTGATACTGGAGAACATATTAACAAAGGATGGGGAACCCTTTATAATACAACAGCCCTTTGATGAATATGAAGAAAAAGAACTGGTGTCTCAGGCACAGGTTTACGACATGCACTCAAATTAAAATATCCACAAAGAGCGAGAGCCCTCACTAACAATAAGCAAACTGCCCTGGGATTGTATTATCGTCCAAGGCCACGACCATGGCCAGAAGTAAACTCTGCATGACCAAAGTCATGGAGGAAGGTCGCAGTGATTGCCGGCCATATATAGTCGCTGGAGAGAGGGAGGAGGGAGGAGGGAGGAGGGTGGGGGCCCTGCGCAGCAAGCAGTGCTATCGATCAGTGCCACCAGCTCTGGAATAGAACACCCTGCAGACTGCAGGAGGAGTGGGAGGAACACACTTTGTACCTTAATGCCACTGGGCTGTAAAGTGCTTCCGTTTCCCATTTAGTTTGCTCCCTCTCCCCTCTCCCCCTCCCTCTCTTTCGTTAAGAAAGCAGCCTTCCCCGAGACAGCTGCAGCAACGCGGAAATCTCAATTAAAGCACACCCAATAATGCCTATAGTCGTTTCTTGGAGAGAGGTGGCATAAGAAATGATCCTTTTTTATCTCATTTACCTTTTATTTAAAAGTGGGGATTTTTTGTTTTTTTCCCTCTCCCTCCGTTCCGCTTTCCTTTGAGCGGAAAGGCAACTGAGAATTCAGATGTCTCGCACCACATGAAAAAGAGGAAGATGATGAGGCGAACGAGAACAGATTTAGCAGGCTGGCGCATGATCTTCGATGGATTTCTCGAAACGGTTTAATTCAACAACTTCCTGCAATTTAGCTCCTAAAGGAGCCACTCAAGGACACAAAAGGAGAACCTTCATCTGCATCTCCTTAAGCGGAAATACGGCGCCGCGCTGTCGCCGTTCCTTACACTCGTCTCAGAGCTGCTGCTCATTTCGCTGTCGCTCTGCAAACACGCATACAAACCGTTTTGCATTTAGACATGAACATGCGCGTTCAATAATAATAGTAATTTATCTGACGTTGTGTATTTAGCTTGGAGAGCAGGTTTTTTTTGTAATTTGAACCATACACGGAAAAGATTAAAAAGATGAAGCTTATTATTTATTCGAGCTGTAGACAGTCGCACATCAGAAAGTTAAGTGAAGGAGGATGATGTTCCTCTTGTAGACGGAGATAGGTTTTTCACCAGTTTATGGCCATTTCTTGTACTAGATGCAAACATGTTGTTCAGTGTAAATTAACTTGTTCAATTAAAACTCTCTCTTTTCGCTCTCCCCTTCTCCTGCTCTCCCTCTCCTCTCAGGTTCTCCCCCATCACCATTGACAGCATGACCAGCCTGGTCGGCATGAACATCCCCGGGCACACGGGCACTGGCTGGTGCATCTTCGTGTACAACCTGTCGCCAGACTCGGATGAGAGCGTGCTGTGGCAGCTGTTCGGGCCCTTCGGCGCGGTCAACAACGTCAAGGTGATCCGCGACTTCAACACCAACAAGTGCAAAGGCTTCGGCTTCGTCACCATGACAAATTACGACGAGGCGGCCATGGCCATCGCCAGTCTCAACGGCTACAGGTTGGGCGACCGCGTCTTGCAAGTCTCCTTCAAGACTAACAAGACGCACAAGTCCTGAACTTTAACACGTAGAAGCAGTTGCCCCGCGACTTTGTCTGCTCCCAAATTGCCCCCGACCTCTCCCCCCCCACCTCCACCCGTCCCTTAGCCCTTTCAGTCACTACCACTACCACCCTACTACAGCCATCCAACACAGCAAACTCAAACTCCAACCGGAACACAAAGCAACCGACAAAACATCAAACAAATTGAACTAGAAATGGCTTATATTATAACTTTGGACCTATAAGCCAATGTTGCCTATGTATTACAAAAATGAAATGATGAAAATGTTCATGAGTTTTTTGGAAGCTCCTGTGATAATGCAGGCTTCTCTTTCTTGTATATTCTTTCTGTTTGTTGTGGTTGTTGAAATGATTTTTCTCTTCTGTGTAAACAGTAGCAAATCCCTGTATTTCCCCTTATTTCAGAGAAGAGAACGTCCTTTTTAGATTGAAAACTTTTCTCTGTCTTGATTCAGGATTTGTTTTTCTTTTGTAAATCCGGATCCACTGTCGTTAGTATTATAATCCTCCCTGTCGGTAAAAGGGAGGGGGCTCTTTTTTAAATTGGTGAACCATTCATTCATTTTTAGTGTGTATCAAAAAGTTCCCCTTATCTATTATAGATGGGATTCCACAATCCCAGAAACTCTGATGTAGAAAAAAAAAAGAATTTCTAACATTGTTTTTGTTTTGTATCGCAAACAAAACATAACGTCTTTCCTCACAGTGGTTCAGGGAGATGGGGCGAGGGAGGGGATGGGTTAGCTTTCCTGATGACACGTTCAGTAATTTAAGAAGAAAAAAAAAATAACACTGTTGCCAAAGAGAAGATCTCTTTGCTTGACAAAAAAATGCATTTAGAAAAAGATAAAAATAAAGAGAAAGAAGATCTATTTTTATAAATGAAAATTAAAATAAGAATTATTGAAGAATTTTTACAAGAATCTGGATTTGAAAAAAGAGAAAAATATTTTGACTGGCTAACTAGGGGGGGCCGGGGCGGGAGGGAGGGGGCACCACCTCGTGTCGTCGTTCTGCCGTGGTACTTTATAGGATCAAAGGTTGTTTGTTTTTTGGGAAATCCAAGTTGGCAGTGATTTTGTAGATGGAAGGGATGCAAACTGAGGCAGGTGATTTTGGTAATTTTTCACATATGTACTAGTGCGTAATTATTCAACAGCGATACCCAAAAGGGAAGGGAGAGGGGTCTCTCCAAGGCCTAACCGTCCTTATAGTCCAGAGCCCAAAACAAGAAGACCCTTTGTCCACTTGTTTTCCTGTTTTTGTCATCAGTTAATATGGGATATCAGTAAATAGATATATACACATCTATCCGTTTAGAGAGCATACTACACATTATCTATATCATTTTCTTCGCTCTGCGTTTGTGAACTTACATTTGAAAATAACTTCCTTTTAGCGATCAACAGTAGGTGCTATACTACATTATTCACATATCTTAAATATCCAAGTTTGTTGTTCTATGTGTTGTTTAAAGAAAAAAACCTTTGATGTTGGCATTGAATTGAGCTGCTGTTATTTGTTTAATATTTGTTTATTGTTGGCCCAAAAATCTGGTGAGACTATCTCTTTGCTAAATAACCAGGTGAACAAATTTGGGCCTTGTAAGAATCACTGAACAAAATTAGATTTTGTATTTTTTTTGTTTGGCTTGCTGACTTTTAGGTTACTTGCTGAGCGTGAAACGTTTGTCAAAACTAAATGATGATTACCTAGTTCCGTTAGTCTAGATATTTGTTTCCTTAAAAAGGATCTATGACAACTGTGTCTTTATTTGCTGTGTACAAATAGATGATATATATATACATATATAGTCTACATTTGTTTTACAATATCTACTGTACTATTTGAGTTGTCACTGTTCTTTTGATTGAGCTTGTCTTTTTCATGACAACTTTTTATGAAGTGGTGGTTCAGTTACTTGTGAGGAAACTGTTCAATTGTTGTCATGTTGCTTGTGGAGAGAAAAAAAAGATTTGGATTAACTTTCAGTTTGCTACCGCGGCAGAAGAAACCGAACAAAAGCTTAGAATATAACTGTATTGTTTATCTGTTTATTTACTTCTCTATTTTTTATTCTATTTATTTGTATTTATTATATATTTATTAATTGATTAATTTATTTGTGTATTTATGTATTTATTTGTTTCATTGTCTGTGTATTTGCGTGATTCTGGTACAGGGAGTGGGCGTTTCTGAGCAAAAGGGAACAAAGCGACTAGTGGAGAGGCTCTTCCAGTAGTCCACTGCACTGAGAGAACTTTTAGTACGTTCGTGCTTTGTACCAATATATCAAAATTACAATATAAAAAAATCTAAAAGTCAAGAAAACTGAAAAAAATGTCCGGAGGGTTGGGGGACGCTCTTCCCTTATTACTAGAAACAGTTACTCGCTATGCATAACCTAGTTAATAGTTAAATTTGCTATTGCTTTTTTCTTGTCTTGTTAAAATGAAATCTTTAGATCTTTTTCAATAAAGTTTAGTCTTAATAGAATGTTATAAACAGTCGTTCTGGTTCAATATAACCTGTGATAAGTTTGTGTTGTTCTAAAAGCCACTCCGTCCACACCCTCCCTCCACTTACTACCGCTTTGTGATGAAACCTTATGCAAAAATGTGGGTCTGAAAGCATAGTTTTCAGTTTTCAGTAAAACATTTTATATAACATTCAGCTCTTGAAGGCTTGGGCAGATACATTTTAAAACGAGCAAATGCCCATTGTTGTTTGAGGGTCATTCATTGCACTGGACTAAATCGGTCAAAATCACTTAAGAGTCAAAACTTATTTTTAAAAATATTCATCATGTTTTCAAATGACATACCAACAAATCTTTAAAAATGAGAAATTGTTACCATTGCACACCAACTGTTATTTAAAGCAGTTGTTGCTATACTTAAGAAGTACTCTGGAGGTATGAAAAGGGATTGTACCAATTCTATATTTTATATACTCTAATATGATATATATTATATATTTTGAAAAGGTGAAGGGTAAGGGAATGGTTCCAGAAGTATAAATATACGGAATTGGATTTTTTTTGTTTGTTGTTAAGACTTGAAAACATGAAGGAGGTGTGTGGAGAGCATTTCAAACACTCAGACGCATGCTCGCATTAAGTACATCCTCCTCTCTCACACCTCAGTCATCTGACAGGCCGGGTCATCTTATATCGTCATTATTATCCCGTCATCATCTGCGCCATTCAATTACATAGTTTTCTAACGTCATAACGGCAACAAACCAACCCACCAACCAACCACACAGACCCCTTCATGCTCCCCGCCGTCGGGAGCTTGAATTATGCAACGACCCCAGTAGAATGTTGTTCTGATGTGTGAACTAATTTCCTACACTGTATGACTTTTGAACTCTTACGATGCGTGCCTGTGTTCCGCCTAGACCCTGTGTGCACATGTATGTGTGTGTGTGTGTTTGTGTGTGTGTGCGCGCATGTGTGCATGTTTGTATGCATGTTCCTTTATGTAATTGTGCGCGTGTTGTGCGTTTGTCCACATATGTTTGTTAGCGTGGAGTACATCCAAATGTGCGTATGTACAGCATGTGTTATATTGTTTGTGATTGTGTGTGTTTGTGTGTGTGTGCGTGTGTGTTTTGTGCATTTGGGTCTGTTTAGTGCACATGTATACAAACGTATATGTGTGTGTCTCCCTGGGTGCATGTGTGCACGCGTGAGACAGAAACGGCGCGTGCAATTGCTTTGAAATGTGTGTGTGTGGGTGAAAGTGTGTGCGTGTGTGCGTGAAAGTGTGTGCATGTCAGGGTGTTTGAAACATGGGGCTGCGTCACCTCGCTCTATGCCCAACCCCTATGGCTCACACCATCCCCTGTAGCGCCTTATAGTGGCAGCCTGCCAGTAGGAACAACGCAGCCAGTAGTGGAGGAGGGAAGGTGAACAGAGGAACTAGGCTCTTCTTGTCAGTTTTCATTTTCCTCCTGAGACGTGTTTGTTTACTATCTGAAAAATCTAGAAACAAAATCTTTAAAGACAAAAAAGACGAAAAAATGTTCACAGGGCCCCATGACCGCGGCTCTCTCTCTTCTCTCTCCTGCTTATGTTATTACTTAACAATGATCAATGATGATTATTATTGCTATTATTCTTAGTATTCTTATTCTTATTATTAATCCAATTACTGCGACGAATGACTTCATGTTATCCTTGCTAGTTTAGGTCATTTCTGAAACTGGAAACAAAAATAAAAATCTTGCTGTAAATGTTTGTTTTTTCTTTTTCATAAAACTGTTGTGTTTGAATTATTTGTACTTTTGAATGTTGGGACAATAAAATGAGGTGTTAAGAGCTTGGATGTTTCTTGTCGTGATGAATTAAGCATTTACCGTATTTTTTGCACTATAGGGCGCACTTAAAAGCCTTTAATTTTCTCAAAAAACGACAGTGCGCCTTATAATCCGAAGCGCCGTATATATGGATTAATTCTGGTTTTGCTTACTGACCTCTAAGCGATTTTGTGTGGTACAAGGCGCTCACGGCGCTAAGTCAAAATGTTTTAGTACGACTTTGGTAAACTACAAAGCCGCACCGCTTGCAGCATTACGGCTACCGTAGCCAGGAGCGTCGCGGAGTAATACATACTGTGCTTCACCATAATATTACAGTGTGTGTATAAGGATCCCAAAATGGCACCTGTCAAAAGACACGCTTACGACGCGGACTTCAAACTCAAGGCTATCAGTCACGCAGTAGAACTTGGGAATAGAGCAGCTGCGAGAGAATTCAACATCAATGAATCAATGGTACGGAAGTGGAGGAAGTAAGAAGATGACCTGCGCCAAGTAAAGAAGACCACACAGAGTTTCCACGGGAACAAAGCGAGATGGCCACAGTTAGAGGACAAAATTGAACAGTGGGTTATTGAACAGAGAGCAGCAGGTAGAAGCGTCTCTACAGTCTCTATTCGACTGAAGGCAACAGCGTTAGCACGGGACATGAATATCAATGACTTTCGAGGCGGTCCTTCTTGGTGCTTTCGTTTTATGAAAAGACGTAATCTCTATCCGCACACGAACTACCGTCTCGCAGCAACTGCCAAAAGATTACGAAGAAAAGTTGGTCATTTTTCCGCTTAATGCGCCTTATAGTCCGGTGCGCTTTATATATGAAAAAAGATCGAAAATAGACCATTCATTGACAGTGCCCTATAGTGCAAAAAATACGGTAAATACATATCCCACCGCTCACTGATATATTTCAAAATCATTCTCCTTCCATTTGATAGCTCCTAAAATGTGAGTTTTTGTCGCTCTTTCCTTCTTCCTCTTTTTTTTTAGCACAAAAGAAATGACTATTATATTTGGACAAAGCGAGCCATTTGAAGAAGTTATCTTGGGCTCAGAAATTGTGAAGGACTTTTTTTTCATAATTCTCAGGCAAGATTTCAAATGAGTAATACAACACAATAGCGTGAACATGCAAAAGTAAATCATCGCTGTAATCTGCGCTCACTGTGACCTTTCAGCTTCTGAGGGGCGGTCACGACTGAGGCCTGAAACACTGCAGTCATAAAACGCAGCGCTGGTCTCGGTCAGCCCTCTAAAAGTGCTGCTGTGAGACCGCAGAGAGGAATCAGCGAGATAACATCGCCCCCTGTATCCTCGCGGCCTCCGCGTCCTTCGTGAAAACAATGCCGCTCCTCGGCGAGGCGGAGTATGTGGTGAATATGGGCTTATCACCTCATCCGATCTTTCCGCCTCACAATCCAAACATCGCCAGTCAGCGAGAAAAACACCTGAAGCGAAGGAACTACGAACGAGGCCTGAGAAATATCGCTGCTGCAGACCACATCTGTTTGCCAATAGCGATTTCCTCTACGTGGCGTGAGCCCAGCTTCACGCCTTTACGACCCGAACCCAAACCCCGGAGCATCACAGCAGCACTGGAGGAGATGATGGCTGTTGCACTGCGATATGTTCACTCACTCTTGTCTTTCCTCTCCCGTTGTTAGCAAACTTAATGATCCTCCACTCCCATCAAGACCAAAGTAGATGGGGAGGAGATGAGTCAGCGTGTGCAATCAAGTCCTTCTTTCATCTGACTTCTTGGGGGTCGAAAAGGCAATAAATAATAAATAACTGTTGATTTCAACTTTGTGACGTCGTTGTATAATAACTCCGTGTTACTCTGCTGTGGCTATGAAAAACAAAACGTGGCATGACAAATCTGTAAAAAAAAAATAATAATAAAGTATCTCACGCAAACAAGATGTTCCAAAGGAAGTGGAAGTGTGCTCGTTACGGAGAGTTGTTGGGTTTAATATGGCTCAGTTCTCACCATATTCTGACACCAGGTGCAACCATATGATGCTGCCTCTCACTTTCTATATAAACCACTTTTCATCTGCCTGGGTGAGAGATGATCACACCCGCTCCATGGTGTGAATGTCAGCATCCTGCCGCGCTGTGATGTAGACGGCGTGTTCTGCCAAATGACAAGCATGAGCCTCACAGTCGGAAGCATATTATTTCATAAGGAGCTACTTGTCTTTGACAAATCTTCCGCAGTCTAATCTGTGCGGTGGGGGAGCCTTCGTTGCCCTCTAGCTCTCCTTGGTAGACACTCTGACATCAATGGGATACCTCTCTTCACCCCTTTGTCCACTTTAAAGATTTCACACCAGCCTCATCAAAAGACTCTCAGCCTCTTTTCATTATATTTAAGCGAGCCGCTCTCAGAGGAGTGCGCAGTCCATTTGTTTTTTTTCTGTTTCGGCACTAACACACTGATCAGACTGATTGGACCGTCTGCTTAATTACAAAGTTTGTTTTAATGTGTGATGTTATTGTGTATAATGTGTTCGTTCAAGTTGGTCTTTGAAACCAACTTCTTATGAAAGCGTGTCGGGCTATATCTTCTTACGGCACTCAAGACTTTTAGACATCAAGATTACAGCAGCCTTTTTTTTCTAAAGTTTTCTTTTACTCCCTCTTTGTAAGTATAGTAATGATGTGATGCTGCGCATAATGAAGCCTGTTGTTGTGGTATGAATTCACTTTAATCTTCCAGGAACTTGTAATGACCTACCCGGATATTTGCCTTATGATCAATTTTGTAACAAGTTCCGAAACAATAACCTAACGTATCAAAAATGTAGCATTCACTGTTTTCCTCCACTCCCAGAATTAAAGTTTGATGTCATAAAAGTGCTTTTTTTTTCTCCAAATGTTAGTGGAGGTGGTCTATTTTAGGATTGGCACACCTTGCCAATAAATCACTTTGGGAAACCCTGGAGAATCTGATGCAGCAGTTTGATAAACAGTCTGACTAAAACGTTTGTTTTAACTTAGCTAGCTTCAGCCAAATGAGAAACAAGACTAACATCTGTTAAATATGATGTTGGGCGTAGCTGTATTTGCATTTCACTTCTATCTGTCCTCTTCCATTCGTACGTCGTTCTTTAATCAGATCACAATTAATTAAATTTACCATTAATTCATTTTAATTTACTTTTCTTTCATGATCATGAATTTAAACTGTTAATGCCACCGTGCTGTTATTGTTTTCTTGCTTGCTTTGAAATTGGAGAATTGTTTTTCTGGTAGGGTTCGTCCTATTTTCACATTTGTAGCCACTGTTTAAATTAACTTCTCATCGCCTTCACTGGAAGCATTTCCCCGTCTTCCTTACTTCATAACCCTCTCTCCCATCTCTGAAATAACTCTTTAACGCTTTCCATCGGCTCTCCTAATATTATCATCCACGACTGACAAGGTAAGGACTGACAACCAAATGTCACAACTCAAGATCCACATCACAAATATGTGTTGCCGTTACAGTCGTTGTTTCTTTCTCTGGAGGTCACTTGAAGTGTGCGGCATAACGAATGCGCTGGCAGGTTTAAGTGGTGTGAACAGTGATGCCGCTGTCGTAGCCGGTGCTTCCTCGGAGAGCAAATTCCACTCACGAGGGCCCAATAAAGTACTGGAACCCATTCAGGAAGTTTCAGTCCCTCAGGGTTCTGCATGCAATCTGCTCCCCTGTTAAGTCTTTTAATTTAAATGCAATATTTCCAGCACCACGGGATCACACTGTTCTTGCTCTGGGGCAGCATTTTCTTGTACACACAATCTGTCACCGCGCTGTGACGTACGTCGGGAGCATCACGGCAACGCACGACTCACCGACGCGATGATATATTGAGACGCCTGAGTGGAAACCACCCGCGAAATGAACTGAAGAGATCCGACCAAAAGAGAGGAGTCGGGACTCAAACCCTCCAATCGATGCGCCGACAAAGGTAATGACATGGAGATGGTTTTCTCTGGGCCTCAATAGAGAAAAACATCTCCATGTCATTACCTTTGTAAAAGAGCAACTCCTTCCCAGACATTAGCATCATTATGTGGCCAGTGTGTTTTAACCGTTAAACTCTTGCAATGTGTGTTAACAGCTGGAGAAATTGATATTTATTTTGACCTTTCCATGCCTTCACTTTGGAAAGTGTTTATTCGTGATCACATGACTCTGAATTACAGATACTGTATCCTCAAGCTCTCCAACGCTTTAGATTATTTGCCGACTGTGGCGAGCCAGCGTTTGTATAGCTTTATAAAATCAATCAATGCGCAGGCTGTTACATTGTTCTAACGTTACAGTGCCATTGCACTCCAGAGATAAATGGGAGAAAGAGCTGAAGAAGGCAGCTAAAGGAAGAGCTTCCTTTTAAAGTAGCTACCAACCAGCTGCATCATTATGTCTGAAATATCCACACACAATTATATTTCTTCTTCTCCTCTCGTTAAGTTGGAAGTAAGACTCATACGAGCTTGACGATGTGACGCTATCTGTATTCAACTATCATGTCCTCAGAACAATAGCAGTGAGTGAGTGCAGAATGATTTTGTTACAGTCAAAGCAAGAGCTGTGTAAGATGAAATGAAACAAAGTTACAAATATACATCACAATAATTATAATTTAAAAGATCAAGTTGCAGAATTTGCCCACTGAAGAGTGAAATCCCAACCGTACACTCTTAATACTATTGTAACAAACGCATTTTCTAATATTCTAGACCAGCCTGGCTTGCCTTCCTCGTCAAATGAACGAAGCTGTTTTGCACATTATGCAGCAGAGACAAGCAGGACGGCGCTTCATGATGACTGGACCAGCAGATGGTGTGTAAATAATGTATGTCGTCTCATGGGAACATCCAGGTCTGTCTTAGTTCGGTTGGATGCACCAACCCGTCTCCCTCACTCAACGTGACCCGTGCAACGGTAACGGCGAAACCAAAGTGTTCCTTTGATTCTAGACGGAGGGAAAACCGATTGAATGCGTCATCTAAACGATGCCATCGTAAGTCAGTCCAGAAGAAACATGATGTTGTCTGTTGCCATGCACACATCTCTTGGTTCCCGTTCGCATGCAGGGCAACAGATTTATTTCAGTCTGAGTTTTTCACACTTTACTTTTTATTTCAATTATTCAGTGTTTTTGTTGTTGTATTTACATGACAACACCTGGTGGAGAAACCAGTCTTTTCTCTCTGTTCCAAAGGGAAGTCGGGGAACAGACTCACGGTGACATGGCAACACTGCTGCTGCCTGAAGCTGCTGGGGATTCAATGTCTTTCTCAAGGGCACTTGGTAGATTCATGTCATCATGAGGGCATTCTCCAGTCCCAGTGTGGTTTCCCCATAAAGCAAACTACCAGGATAGATACTGGAAGTATTAATGACATGCTCCACTCTTCCTGTTCACATTCCCTCTCTTTTTACTGGGAACTACACACTACCGGCACACCTCTAGTACAGACCGGAGCTGCGGTGGTGAATGGGCTCTCGTGTTTTACTGATAGATTTGGCTATGATTGTGAAGACTGCGGTGTTGGCATTTCCAGCTTCGGCTGTGAAAACGACAAGCAGCTCCCACAGCTCAGATGACTGTGACTGTGCGACAGTGTTTACCCGTAATGATGATGGCTGTGATAATTGTGGACATGGCAGTGGCGGCAAAGACTAGATGATGATGATAATGACACTTTGGCCACTTATTTGAGGCAGAAATGATTCATATTGTCTTCAGCAGGGGCTCTGATTGGCAAACAGGCTAAAGTTGAACTTTATATAGCAGGCGTATTGACTTTAAAGCAGACAGAAGAGCGTAACTGCAACTGTTCCTATATGAAATGAAGAAACCCCTGTTAATCTCGCGCTTTAAGCAATTACGTCATTGGCTTCATTGTCAACGTGTATTTTCTTTCAGTGAGTTTTCCCCTTTACACCTTCAACCTTTTTGCTCAAGTGAGGATGAGAAACGATGAACTTCATTGCAGGAAATGTACTCAGCAGTCATAAGTGGTTTGTATATTTAACTAGGATGAGATGAAGCTGCAGGACTCTTGTTTTTCCAGTCAATGAATGCAGTGTGAAACATCCATGGTTGAGTCATGATCCCACACACCTGTTCTTTGAGGCCTCCACTTGAAAATGGCAGACTCAAACTAATCTGGATCTCTGCAACCACAACGGCTATTTGAATAATGTTTGTGTTATAAAAGCAGTAATAATTGTGAGCTTTTGTTCAGATGTGGTAATATCAGTCTATAAAAATGAAGAATAAAATTGGCACATATAGCACAAATTAAAAAAGCTTCAGGTTTGTTAATATTTTGGAATTTATTTTGTATGTACCAGACTATATATTTTACTTGTACATCACTAATGGTGTTCAATACATCCAAGTCTAGCAGTAACTTACAGTAAATAAACCAAACTAATGCTCTGGGCCTTGCAACTAAAATAATGTTTCCCAAATCTAGCTCAATGTTTTTTGCGCAGCAGTGGAACTCAATGACGAATTTCAGTCATTGAGCCCTCCTTTTTAATTATTAGAGCCTGTAGAAATGAGTTGACAGTAATGTGAACCAATGACGCTCGCCGGAAGGATCATTATGCATCATTTCTCTCCCTTTCTTTTTGCTATCTCGCTTTGTTTGTCTGCTACGGGTCAGCTGGTCCAGAAACATGCTTTGAGAGATCATTTATGGAGAATTAATTAATATAATACTTATATAATAATTTTTGTATTTGTTGTTTAAGTTGTTTAGAATATGTACACGTTAATAATATATTATTGAATCCCCAATTTTTCTGTAAAAAAGAAAATGTCATCGCAGTTTTTAAATGGTATCTTTATTTGTACCATATAACTTAATAATAAACCTGTCCTGTAACGGGGGCCCTCAGGCTCAAGTTAATAATGATTGATGAAAAATGTGATATTGGACTTATCTACCAAAATGGACTGTAACTCTAAGAAGCATTTTAAAGTTGCGGAATTAAACATTTGCACCAGTGGGAGTTGCTCCTCATATTTTTGAGAAGATCAAAATATTTAAAAAATGAAATAGACCACATAAAAATATCAGTATCATTTAGAAAATGCATTTCATTATTTACCATTTTTCTTCAATTATTGAAATGATCATTTCAAAATCTCATCTTCAATTCTCTACCATTGTATCGTGAGCGGAGTGCGGCGGCACTTCGGGGCACAATCAGCATTAGCATCACAATCAGCTTCTTTTATATGCATTTAAAAGCAATCTGAATTTGATGAATGTAGACAACCCATGACCCAAGAATAAGCTTGCTATAGCGAACAGAATCTGACCTGGGAACAGAATACCTTGAAATAGTCAATCTTCTCCAATCTTCTTGAGCCAAAGGGGTTTTTTTTCTTCATTTTCTTATGTAGGTCACATAGAAGCGTCAGTATTAAATGGAGCCAGTTATATAATCAGCTTAAAGCTCCTTGTTGTAACTTTCAATGTGAACTGTTAATGCAACTTGTACATAAAAGAGAGTATTTTACACCTTTTACATAATGGACTTGGGACATGAACCATCATATCTGGGCTCCATCTCCTGCAATGTATATGCCGACATCACCGTGTACACCTCCTTCACAACAGTGGAGCACTTCTGAGTAAACTTGTCAGTTAACATAATTTAGTTATCGATTACATTTCTTGGTCCATTCTTATAAGTCAAGTGTGTTCTCCATGGGTATTATAATTGGTGATTAATGAATCACTAATTTTTAGTGATTTTCATTTACATAACCTTGAGAATTTCTCTTTCTTAAATTGCGCCACTGCCCCTCAAAATGCTGCAGATTATAAGTACAAATGCATTTGCCCTTCGTGAATACACATGCCTGTGGTTGCTCTGTCGCTCACCGACTGTTCCACCAGATCTGCTTGGATGTTTGGTTTCTGGCACAGATGACGATCCCACTATGGCAGCCACAGTGGTGTTATTTATTGTCGCGACGCTGATGCCTGTGATGATGGTGGCGGTGACAGTGTGAGCAGTATTGGCTAGCAGAAGCAGCAGGCAGCAGATCCCCTCCTGTTTGTTCAGAGAGACACACAGCAAAGCTTGACGGTGTTCAACCCAAGGCTGCAAACCCCCAGTAAAACCAAAACACTGGCACTGGTTAGAGCACATATTGTTTTCGTGCCATTTTCCAAATTCATGCCCGTCTGCCTGAGTGTTTGTCTGTGCATCTGTCTTACTCTCAGGCTGTGTCTATTTATTTGCCTGCCTGTTTGAGTGTCATTATTTCATGCCTGTGTATTTGAAGGCCTTTGTAAATATACAATGCTCGTGATTGGCTTTTCTGTTATTACCAAAGATATGTATAGAGACAAAGACCACGCACCCTCTTTTAATGCGCTTCCACATGCATTCTGGACATCGGTGCATGTGCAGACATTATGCCTGCCTTCCTGAACGTGTGTCTGTACGTGTGTGTGTGTGTATGTGCAAGGTTGTGCGAGCCCATATATGTGTGAGTGGGTGATTTCGCCTCTGAAAGCCCAGCACCCAACCATCTGTCACACAGGGCCACCGTGTTCTGAAGCCAATCATCTCCTTCCAACAGCTTCCAGGATCCTCGCTCTGCTTTCCAACAATGGTCCGGCACGCCAAACACACATATACACACAAACAATAACAACGTCTGCCACATGCTCCTATCAGCAGGCA
Source organism: Pseudoliparis swirei (assembly GCF_029220125.1). NCBI lineage: Eukaryota > Metazoa > Chordata > Actinopteri > Perciformes > Liparidae > Pseudoliparis > Pseudoliparis swirei. The sequence goes on along the minus strand of NC_079392.1, from coordinate 21,184,231 downwards.
CACGCACACTCGCACACACACAAACTTCACAATCACACAGACGCTTGCCTTGAAAAATGTTACGGCCCTTTCCCTCATTGAAGAACATCTGGCTTTCAACGCACTTCCAAGCAGCCGCTTGTTTGATAGTTCAGATCCTGCTGTTGCCATCGGCCGAATAGTTTTGCAGTAGAGGCAACAGAGGCGGTATCTCATGAGATTCCCTTTAATGATCATTGTGGCAATTTTCACGTTTTACATTTGGGAAAATACACTTATTTGCTTTCTTGCTGAGAGTTCGATGAGAAGACTGACGCCGCTTGTTGTGTGACATACGAAGCAACAGACAGCAGCTGGTTGTATTAGCTTTGTATAAAGACTGGATAGAGGGGGAAACAACTCGCCTGGCTCTGTCCAGAGGTAACACAACATGCTCGCCAGCGCATCCCTAAACTCAGTAAATACCATGTTACATGTTATTTTAATCCATACAAAACCCTGACAATTTAAAAAATGCCAAGTTCCCTTTCAACAGAGCCATTTCCACTTATTTGTCCTACTTATCTTAGCCTGATGCTAGTTGGCTGCTTGCTGTAGTTTCATTGTTAACGGACAGGTATGTGAGTGGTATCGCCCAGCAAGAAAGCAAACGAGTGCATTTACCACAATGAAACACTACCGTCTCTTACAACGTGGGTTTTATCGTTGTAGCATGTGCCATCATGAGTATCTTTTACACACTTTATCTTTTAGCACTGCATGTCTGATTCTACAGGAAGAGAGATCCCTCCTCTGTTGCTCTTTCTGACATTACTTCCTGTTATTGTTCCCATTTGGGGGTCTTTAGTGCTGGTTTTCCTTTCCTGAATCAAGGGTCTGGACAGACAATGTTGTATGCTGTACAGATTGCAAAGCCCACTGATACAAATTAGTGATTTTGGGCTACATAAATAAAATTGAATAGATTTGGTGAGATAGAGGAATAGGTGCAATGGGGGAACAAAACATATGCGGTGGAAAATAATGCAAGCTGTAAACAAATCCCCAGTCAATCATATTGGCAGATAAAACGAAGAGAAACTGTACAAATATCACAGTTTACAGACCGACTTCCTGGTTCAACTTTGACTCATCATACTTGGCCTAGTTGTGAACACTCAGTCCTCCTGTGCTAAGAGGGGTTATTAGCACATGGGTGGTGACACTACAATCACATGTTGTAAGATTGCCTGACAACTTGTTTGTGGATTTTTGTTGAAAATATTTGATTGCATATCATTATACTTTTCCTTTATATGTTCGTAATGCATCCCCTCACACTACACAATCGTTTACCCCCTTATCATCCATCTATATAATGACTGTCTATCTATATGATGTTTGTATTGTATTGTATATGCTTGGCAGCGTGCTTCTATATGGGAACTTCAGTTTCAATTGAATTTATAACCCAAGAGGAACCAAGAAATGTCAACTTATTTTTTTTTTTATGGTACACATGACAAGAGCATCCAAAGTTCAAGTGTAGACTGACAGGAACTTCAATAAATACAGAGTGTCAAAACACCGAGCCACAGCACAGAACAGCAGCAGCTTGCGATATGGATAGAGTTGACCAGAAATGGCAGCAGCTGTCAAAACCTGCTGCAGGGAAATAAGCAAAACCACCTACAACCTTCAAAGAAATACCTCTCACGTTCATAGTCCGTACACAATACACAACAACATGCAACAGAGATTTCATAGTTTCTCAACACCTTTTCTGTCCAGATATTTCTATTGCCATGCATGTAATGTTGGCTGTGCTTACAATCCACTTCAAAAGACACAATTGCAAGGGTGATACATTACTGACCGTGTTTACATGCATTCGAATAACTGGCTTAGTCGGACTGAAATCGAATTATCCGTTTCATGTAAACACCTTTGTTCGACTATGTGCGGTCCAACTACGATACGATTAACACCCCTGGAGAACTCGATCCGATCCGGTTGATAATTCGACTATCGCGGCCCTCCTCCCCCCTCCCTCCCATGTCGTGACCCGGAAGTCGAAAGAGACGATAAGTTGTCACTGCCGGGAGCCTGGCCGGCAGAAAACAAACAAACAACGCCAATAGCGCCATTTGCATTCGCTGTACTCCTATTAACATCATGCACGAAAAGTAGAGGGATGTAGCTTCGCCTTGCTCTCTGTTCGCCATCCTTCTCGAAATGTTGATGTTGTTGTTGGTTGTTGCTGTTGGTAGTGGTGAAGAGGTCAAGCGGAAATGGCTGTATCGCCACGAGTTGTAATGAAAACAGCGCCACCTATCGTATCGGATATGACATGCTTTCGGCCAATGATTCGAATTACTCACTGCCATGTATATTGGGATAATAGCAGATCCCCCAAAAGATAGCATAGTCCGACTAAAGCAAGATTCGAATTATACCATCATGTAAACGCACTGACTTTGTCAACATCCTGGCTGGTAGCTCATTGGGGAAAATTACTCGCCGACGTGTTTTAAATATTATGCGAAAGGTTCCTCAAGTGTTACTGTCACTTGGGAGAGGATTGGCAGTGCCTTGAAATAATTTCATACCACATAATTACTAGTCTTGGACAGTAGAAAACAATAGTCTCAGTTTCTCAGACTCTCATGTTTCTATATCTCACATGTCGTTAAATATCCCCGCACAACATTCCGTCTCTTTTCCACAGATGCTCTCTGGAGCTGCAGTCTGATCTTTGTGTTTTAAAAACTGAGTAATATTTCATGGCACACTCTCAGCCTCTCACAAATCTCAACCATTTCAGAATCAAAATCATTTTAGTGATCGCATTCTTGCAAAACTCATCTGATTTGCAGCATGACCTGCAGCAAGACCTTGGCTTGGCTTTGCTGAGCATCCATGACCTCCTTACCTAAAACATTTTTTTTCATTCCTCACATATTCCTCATCATTTTCCCTCATAGGGATGACATACATCTCTTGAATATCCCTCTCCCCACTAAGCATTGAGTTATTTTAGAAAACGCGGCCTGAAAGAAAGATGTGTGTATTACATGCTGTGGTCCTCGATACCATCATTTGATTTGTAAATGAGAGACATGTCCATGCTCCACTCATCGGACCTAAACAACGCTGTTTACTGGACCTAAACAAAGCTATTTAGGTCCAGAACTGAGACACGATTCTGAGAGGAAGACAACCAGTTACTAAGTCTGAGTATCAGTTGGTGCAAAAACAAAAGGGATGTCTATTTGCAGAGCTTTTCCACAGCTGTTGATTGTTGACTGATGGAAAGCAGAGGTTTCTACCAACCTATGCAGGAAGAAGCACAGCATCATCACTCAGGTGTCTATCAGGGTCGAGACAGACCCCATGCCGCTTCCTCAAACAGCCGGTGGCATGGTCAAACACTTTGTGTAAATTACAAACCATCTGGTACCCGTCTCATCTTAATGTTGTCAATGTTCAGCCAGAACCAGTCTCGTGTCACAGAATCCCTGCAGCTAAACATATCTATTTTTAATGTCAGACCAGTACAAATCTTTTTTCGGTTAATGAGCTCATGAAGAGAAAGATATTTCATGTTATGTTTTTAGATGAAACCAGCACTGATCCTCCAAACCATACTATTATAGTCAGACAAACCAGACAACAGTTGGTTTGTATGTAGTGGTTTTGACCTGGGTGAATTTACATCATTTGAATAGATCGCTCCATTAGTATCTATCAGTGCATTCAGATCGGTCGCCAAGATAGTATCACTCTTTGTATCACTAAATAAATGTACACCAAAGCTTTGGCACTTGGGAATTTACTGGGCAGCTATAATCGAAAGAATGTCCCCTTGCGGGATTTATAAAGTAACTATCTATATATATGTATCTATCTCTGTATCTATCTTTCTATGTATATATGTATGTATGTATCTATCTTTCTATATATGTACTGTATGTATGTATCTATCTATGTATCTACGTATTTATCTTTCTTTCTATGTATGTATCTATGTATGCATGTATGTATGAATCTATTTATCTATCTATCTTTCTAAGGCTGCTCTTTAAGCGCCGTGCTTGACAATGTCAACATCACCTTGTCATTTGCTTTAAGTACAGTCGCTCCACTAAATGTTTAAAGTAGATTGACTCTTGTTTGAGATTCTGTCGAGGATCGAAAAGAAAATGTAGATAAACTTGGCTCACATTTCATTGTAGTATATCAGCACAGTCCCATGGCAGCTTAGTCACAAAACGTAATCTATTGGTTACGTGGCGAGGGACACGACTGGCCACCGGGTAGTTTGCGCACTGTGCCCAACAATGATGTTATTCCTAAACCCAAATGGTTTTGTGGCGTCCACCTAACTTTTGTTTTGATGCTGAATGTCGTCCCAACTGAGAGAAGGAAGTCGTGCCGAGCTCAGCCCAAATTCAATTGATTAAATTGTACAAATATACACAAATATGCCATGACTACTTGTAACAAAGCACTTTATCTGGTCAGAACATTTTATTGTTCCAAAGTTATTTCAGAGAACGCTGGAAAGTCAAATAATACTATTCGCCATTATTGTTCTCTGCATGAAGTCTAATGTGTTGTTATCTTTGTTAGGAGTATTGGTTATCCCTGAGATAAGATATACGTTGGTTATATCTACATGGAAATAAATGTTTTTTGGGCTTTTGAAAAATATAGTACTATAGTATTTTGATATTTTTAATTGTATTTTAATTATTTTTCAGAGGGTTTTATATCCAATCTTGCATGCATTCTGTTAATTATATTGTAATCTTATTCCTACCATTATTATCAAGTGTGTTTTATTTTCCATCTTATTTTCCATTAATTGTGTTATTAAAGAACTATTCTCCTTGATTGTAAATGAAATGAAAGATGCAGTAGCCTCAGCTGATCACACCCAAGGAGAATGGACCCACAAGAAACACCGCTAATAAGGGGAAAGCACCACACACAAAAGTTCACCACAGTGAATCACTTTCCTCCACAGATTTGGGACAACGGCAGAACAAAAACTTTGCTCCCTGCAGTATTATCTTTGAGGAGAAATTTGCAGTGAATATTTCTTTTAAAGGAGAGCTGCCTGTCCAATCTCCAGTCCCCTTGGTGTGGTTTTTTTCTTCCCAAGGAGAGCAAGCGGTTCACCGCTGTCACTGGTTCTATTTAAAGAGCGCAGAGCGGTCCAGGATGGGCTACTGAGGAGCGGAGATATGACAGCATGACCCGGGAAACGCTCACAGGTCATAAATCTGATCCTCACAGTACAGTAGCGGTGTCCCTTCACACAGTAATGACCTTAACGTGAACCGAAACTCTTTGCTCATGAGAAAATATATAATAAAAAAAGAAATACTAAGAGCAGAGAGTGTATTAAAACACACCAACACAAATGGCCATTACAGCACGGCTATGATGTTGGTAGCATCTGCAAACATTTTTTAAATGTCCCTCCGTTGCATATGCTGTCTGACAACTGTTGTTTATTGAGTTTTCGGCATGTTTCATCACCAATGTGCATGCTTCCCTCCATGAGATGACTGAATGAGGTACGTGTTTCCATATGTCTGACAGTCCTGGTTTTACTCTGAATCAATGAATAAATAAAAAATGCATGATGAAAATGAGCAATAACTTGTGTTTTCATTTCATCCTCCTCCCGGCTGCCGTGAGGAGAGCGCGGGCAGCTCCGGGAGATGGACGGACCTTAATTAGGAAAACCCGAGCCAGGAGGTCTGATCCCGGGGGACTGCCCTGACTCCCCGTTGGGTCAGTTCACTTTCTGTAGCCCTCCACCAGCTCGCTGTGGCTCCCGGCTCTGAGGTTTGTGCTGGCTGCTGACTGAGGGTCCACACTCTGCTCCCAGTGGGCCGCGGGGAGGATGAGAAGAAGATGCAGGTTATTTTCTCGTTTCTGCCACTTTGGATGTTTTGACCGGCTCTCAGAGATCCAGCAGTTTGGTTGAATTGTGCACATTCTTGCCCTGCTGTTGTCTTTCTGAATCTGTACAATTATATTTTACGGACCCAGTAGAAGAGGTAAAAATGCGTCCCCCTATTTCTTTGGAGTACGTGGCTCAACATTACATATTGCACCTTTTAAAAAGAAAACTAATGTGTGTACTTAGTTTGTGTTAACCATGTGTGCGTGTCAGTGAGTGGAGAGAATGAAACCGAGTGTGGAAAAATTGGTTTGAGTGATGTGTTGCTAAAATAATCATAATGCTGTGCAGCGTGTGATGCACTGTTATTTTCCAATCTTGTGGTGTGTTAGTGATTTGAGAGCAGATTACATGTGCCATTTTTCCTTTGGGTATGGGATGCAACATGATTTCATAATATGTAAAAATGTAATCCCAACCCGGTCTTATCTGCCAGCTTTGAGAACTCCCATCTTTGTCTGATAGGTTTTCTCAACTTAGTTTTAAAATGTAGATCTAAAAGATGAAATTGGTGACATATGTTATATGATGACGAAATGTATAGAAATAAATTACACAAGCTGTAAAAAACTAAAACAATGACTCCCTTTCATACACATTAATGTTCAATTGAAGGGGTCCGCCAAGGCCTTTTGCGCAATGAGGACAAACATCTGGTCATCGTCCGCTCTGTTGTCAACAGAACATTGGGGCAGGGTGCATTTTCCTACCGTGGTTTAAGTCCACCGCTCTGCTTGAAGGACAAAGAAGATGTGAATAAATACAAAACCAATTGGAGTGGTCACAGTGCTCCACTCTGCAGGGCTGTGAGTAGTTTGATGAGCATCAACATCCCAAGAGATGTAAAGGTCCAGACATTAATCTGCAGAGGCATGGAGGGAGCTGATCACGTGAATTCTGAGAGAAATTCAGTTCCAAAAAGGGGCCCTTGTGATAACTCTGAGATGCATCAGATATCTTTCAAAGAGACTGGTACTTCACATGGCACTTTAAACGTTGTTCCTTGCAAGGATTAGACTTTAAAGTCCTTCAAACATTAAGTGGTATTGACAGAGGCGTAGAATCAGAAACTCTTCGCTGAGTCCTTTGACTTACTGTAAAGAGTACGAATGCAAGATTCTAAACCTTTTCAAAAAGCCATTTTTCATTGGTGGTGGTAGGGTTTCGAGTATATTTTTATATGGCATATTCTGCTTTTTTTTCCTTCGCTCTGCTTCAAGTCTCTTAGAAAATTCTCAATATAGTTTTTCTATAAACCTATTATACACATGTTTTACATTAGTATCTTTTATTTATTTTCCTGGACACTTTAACCAGCTGGAAACTCACTTTGGTCACTGCCTTGTGTATATATTTTGTATTCCTCTGTATATTTAGTATTAGTATTTAGTATTGTTATTGTGTTTTGTTTTATTTGTATTTTTTATTAATGCTCTAATGTGCACCCGCTGCTGTGATCCTGAAATTTCCCTACTGTTACGATATATTACATGTCATTTAGCAGACGCTTTTATCCAAAGCGACTTACAATAAGTGCATTCAACCAAGAGTACAATCTAAGAACAACAAGAATACAGAAAGTAACATTTCTTCAAGATAGTCGAACTACAAAATTACCATAAGTAAGAGCCATTTAAGTGACACTGAAGTGCTAATCTGCGTTTCAATCCAGATTGTGGGACAAATAAAGGAATATCTAATCGAATCTAATCGAATCTTAAATCCTTTGTATGTCACTGTGACACCAGAAACAAATATTTTACATTTCATTTGATATCTTCCTATTATAAAATAAAATACATGTATTTGTTTATGAGTGATTTGGACATCTGCGAGTAAAGTTTGACCAGAGATGTAAATTCTTCTCCCCCATTGGCAGATTTGACAGTTAGTGGTGATAACTTTTCACTGGGAGAGGTTTAGCTTGTCCACTCCTTTTACAGCAGGTCAATTAGAATCCAACCGAGTAGTGCACTTCACTAATGGAGCACACAAAACTCTTTGACCCTGCTGATTGCACTGTGTGTCCACTAACAGTATAATGGGCTAAGAGTGCTGAACTACTCATCGACTGCAAGTGCCGGCCATTAAAAGTTAGAGGGACCATATCTAAGTCAATATGATCTATGAGAGACTTAATAGCCACTCAAAATTTAGATTCATTCACAGTACGGCTCTTGGGTAGATGTAGTGGTAATTGATTTTTACAAATTATAGTTCAGTGAAAAATGTGCAGGATTTACTGTAGGAATCAGTTTTGCTTTGATGTTGTAATCTATCAAATGTGAGGTGCTCATTGGTTTTTCATGAAAACTATGAGCATCTTACGACATCAGCAAAATGTTGCAAACATTACAAAAGCCCACTGTAGAAAGCGACATGATGCATTTGTTTAATGCTTCTTTTTTTTAACTGCTCTTCTGTATTGTTAATACACATCTACTCAGCAACAAAGTTCCTCCTCCCTCGTAGATGAAATGGTCGTGTTGCCATTTCCAGGAGTCAGCTCTTCTGTCTGCCTGGTCAAATTCCTTAAACAGATTCGCAACGACGAGGCTTCCTCAGCAATCCGCTCGCACGGCAGACCGGCTGAGCTCCTGCCCCGCGAGTTGTGCTGCCATATTGAACCGGTATCTGATTCACTGACCTTCTCGCTGCCTCATGCCTTGCTAATGTAATCTAGTGCTGCTGCTGGCTCATGTCTCTCTCATTCTCCTCCCTCTCCTCCCTCTCCCTCTCTCCCTCTCTCCCTCTCTTTCTGCTTTTCTTCTCACACATGTAAGGAGCGAGGCACACACATTGTGGATGTGTATCTGCTGTTATAGTTGGTTGTTTCAACCTCTCACCCACCGGGGTCACGTTATCGTTGGATTTTTTTTATTTTATACTGATACGACACTTGAGTTTAAGTACAGATACCAAAAGCATCTTACTTTGATAAATATAAACAAAACTCTACCCATTTATCTCTAATCTATAGAAATTAGGTCATTGTAATTTGAATATACTATAAGAACATTTGCCTGCTGTTGTTTTATACCTGCTTAGTTTTTTTTCTTTCTATTTCCTGTGTTTCTTAATGATAAATAAGAGATTTAGGGAAAGGTCTTCAGTGTTGGCGTAAATCCTGCATGAAATAAGACAATCCATCTGCGTTATATTTAAGTGGGTGATCGGCTGGTTTGTGGTTGTGATACTGAATCCCTCCCTTCCCTGCTTTCTCTCCATATCTCTCTCTCTTTCTCTTTCCCGATTCACCGCGCTATCCCGGGAATATGCATCAACAATTCCGCCTCGAGCTATCCAGCAGTCCAATCTATAAATCAAGTGAAGGTGCGTACTCTCTACTAAAAAGCACAGATCCCAGGCTCGGGGGCCAGAGATCGTTTGCAGCCGCCGCCGTATTACAAAGCACCGAGCCCCTGAGAGCCTGCTGGATGTGGACGTTGGAAGAATTAGCGGAGAGAGTGAGTGAAGTCCAAATAACATGAGAATGTATGGGGCCGGCGGTGCAAAAAAGCAGGAAGACAAAGATGATTGACGAAATATGACCATTACAGTTTTTTTCATTTGCTAAACGACAGCGGGCACAACTGGAGTCACATGTGCAAAACTCTAACTACAGTCTGCACAGCAGCAGTTCATGTGGACCAAACTCTAGTTTGTTTTTCATTGCTTGAACACAGTTTTCAAAACTCTAACACTTATCCCATGACTTTAACCACAACCTGCACAACACTGTGGATTTACAGCACTTTGTTCAAATGCTAACACACTGCTGTCAAAACTGTGAACCACACATTCAAAACGGAATAGAGTTCAGCCTTGTGCCTTTCAAACACTGATGATTGCAATTTCAGCTGAAAGGCTAAGCAGGTGTCTTGTTTTAGACTTGTTAGTGAACACACACACCCACACACATATATATATATATATATATATATATATATATATTACAGTATATATAGGTAGAGCTCAGAAAGACTCATTTTGGAAACGGAACAAGGAAGATGGGTTTGTGGAGGGAGAAGGGTGGCAGGGAGAGGGTGGATGCGTGGAGGAAGACAAAGAGCTGTTATTCCAGATGAAATAAGGGCTCCACTTATAGAGCATGTCGTGAACCATGGTCTCTCATTGAGAGAGGCAGGTTGAGGGTGCAACAAAAGTGTTTGGTCACCACCCACATGACCAAATGTCTCTTTTGGAAGCCATGCGTGCCGGATGTGAGGACTCGAGTCCAGAGGACTGCCAGGGATGGATAAGGCCCTCCAGAAGGTTCTTCCCCAGGTGGCAAGAAGAGAACATGAGATGTGATGTTGATGACAACATGTGGCCTGATGCTAGAGAGAGGCAGGATTAGCCCCTCAATTATTTGTTCGAATTACAGTATGTACTTTTAGTTTCTACCTTTTTTTTCTCATTACTGTAATTCCGTAAATTACTACAGACTATTGAAGCAAACTGCTAATTTTCATCTGCCTTAAGAATTGTTATGTTCTAAAAAATTTAATAAATCATGTGAAAGAATGTCACTCTTTTCTTTGAAGAAAATATTACTTTGTTTGAAGTCACTGAAATTGTTCAAACTGTAAAGATGAAAAGTTAGTATTTTCTGTATTGGTGTTTGATGCTAGTGTTTTTACTCTCAGTGTGTTCTGAGTGACAGTGTGTGTTACCTCAGTGAGGGTTGTGCATGTTGTTTGGGTGCACTGAGGTGATTTGAGCCATGTGTTAAGAGTTGTGTTGCTTGGAATGAGTTTTGCAGGTGATGTGAACTGTTTAGCTCTGGTGACTGTTGGTAGTGCAGACTGTGGTTAGAGTTTTGCACATGTGACTCCAGTTGTGCCCACTGTCGTTTAGCAATCGAAAAAAACTGTAAACTATCAGACATCTTCATGGTTTAAAAAGCCAACACACACACACACATCACTGGTTAGAAGCATACAAAAATACCATTTTACAGAAGATATAGTTACACACACACACACACACACACACACCTAAGCAGGTGGAATTTGGCATGCACGACTGCGCTTCCCTTAGCTGTGGCCACGGTTGCTAGGCTACGAGTGATTCCAGTCTTTGGAGGGGAACTGACATTAGGGAGAGCAAATTGACCACAGGAGGCTTTAATCTGCCGTGAAACAGCAGCTGGAGCTCTCACTCACTCACTCACTCACAAACTCACACACACACACACACACACAAACTCTACATACCACATACAACCCCTTTCTATATGTCTGTCCATCTCTTTGTCTCTTGCCCTCTCACACACACGCTAAACTAGCAACTAGCATCCTTTTTGGGCCGGGATGGGACACATCACCTCTCCAGGCCCCATGGGGACACGTCTCTATCGACAGAGTTTACCTGTGTGTGTGTGTGTGTGTGTGTGTGTGTGTGTGTGTGTGTGTGTGTGTGTGTGTGTGTGCGGCTTGGAGACTTGAGTTTTCTCTCATTAAAGGATTCGTCGGGTAATATTCAATATTTTTCTCATTGTCGATCCATCCCATAAACGCATACAAAAACAACATTAAAGTAATTTTCTCCGGGCAATACACCTCATTGTTGTCCAATAAAACACAACGGTGAGCTCCACTGTTGCAATGGACGACAGGCTCCTTCATAACAATACAATCACAAGGTTATTTTGAGTCGATAACACATACAAAATGTGTATTAATCTGCAAACTGAAAATTAAAAAATAAATAGTTCTCATGATGCACAGCTTACTCTCCTGTTCGACTAATGTTGTCTAGAAATCACAGTGACCTGTTTTTTCCAGGGAACTGCTAAACCGAAGAGATACAGGACTTCAGTAGGAACAAATAGTTTTGGGGCTGAGAGCCAGAAATAATTAAAAAAAGTAGAATAACAGATGGGCTAACACATTGTTAGATTTTAATTTTGAAAACAAGATTTGTTGAGAGTAAATATAGAAAGTAGCAGAGAGCTTATCCTTCAAGTTTACGGCACACAGTACAGATTTGCTTATCTTGGACAGGGTCAATCCTCCTCGCTCATCTCAAAGTCCATCTCATTAAAAGGGATGAAATGTGGTAATAGTTGCAGGGTTCTTTCTCACTCCTGCTCCAGACATGGCTTTGATAATCTCTTTAACGTATTCTTGCTCAAACTCTTACATTTGTTGCAATTACCATGCATTTGACCATTTTTCTCTTTGCCTGTATGATCCAGAAGTCTCTTAAATGAACCTGCATTGATACCTGATTTAATTGCCGGCGCAGATGATTTTGCTTTATGAGGAGTAACCCATTCACCCCGGAGGTATATCAATCCTAATGCATCTATTAAAGTCTGCCTATGACATGATTATGATGAGTCACTCTGTTGCTTCTGGACTGGGACAGCACAAAATATGAATAGCGAAATACTTATGTGAATATCTATTTTCACCGCACATTAATCACTACTAGTTTCTATTACTGTGATATTATAAATGTATCCACGTGTCCTTTTTTGGACCTTGTTTTGGTTAAACAGATGGTATCAAGCACTTTTAAATAATTATTCCTGAGAGGATGTCACTGTTTCTTTGACGCAGGAGCCTAATAACTGATGTCATTTGACTTTCGTGTCTGGAGATTCGCTGTGACAAAACAATTCAGCTGTAGCCCACCGCTGGAGGACAGAGACTGTGTGGTAATATCACGTTTCATATTTTTCAAGATTCAAGATTCAAGATTCAAGATGTTTTATTTGTCACATACACACACAGGGTGTGCAGTGAAATGAAAGTGGCAATGCTCAGCAGGAATGTGCAAGGGCAACAAGTACACACTATTTACAAATAAAAAACAACACAATATTTACAGTAAGTGTGTGTGTGTGTGTGTGTGTGTGTGCCTAAGAGGGGCAGTTGTGTGGGTCTATGTGGGGGTCCTGGTGAGGTCGGAGTTCACAATCCTGATGGCCTGAGGAAAGAAACTCCGTCTCAGTCTCTCTGTTCTTGCAGCGTGACTACGGAGGCGCCTGCCTGACCGCAGCAGCTGAAACAGTCTGTTGTTGGGGTGGTGAGGATCCTTCATGATCCTGCCGGCTCTGGTTCTGCACCTCCTGGTGTACAAGTCCTGCAGGGTGGGAGTGTAGTTCCAATAGTGCGTTCAGCCGAACGCACTACTCTCTGCAGAGCCTTCCTGTCCTGAGCGGAGCAGTTGCCAAACCAGGCTGTGATGCTTCCTGTCAGGACGCTCTCTACAGCTCCAGAGTAGAAGGACTGAAGGATCCTCTGGGAAACTTTAAATTTCCTCAGCTGCCTGAGGTGGTAGGCGCTGCCTTGCCTTTCTCACCAGAGTGTCTGTGTTTGTTGACCATGTCAGATCCTCGGTGATGTGGACTCCCAGGTATTTATACCCGCTCACCCTCTCCACAGTAGTCCCGTTAATCCCCAGTGGTGAGTACGTCCTCTGTTGTTGTACCCTCCTAAAGTCCACAATCAGCTCCTTAGTTTTGGTGACATTCATGATGAGGCTGTTGTCCTGGCACCAGAGTGACAGATCAGCAACTTCCTCCAGGTAGGCCTTCTCGTCGTTGTCGGAGATCAGGCCCACCACCACTGTGTCATCCGCAAACTTGATGATGGTGTTGGAGCTGAACCTGGCCACACAGTCATGTGTGTACAGGGAGTACAGTAGGGGCTGAGGACGCAACCCTGGGGATCCTGTGTTCAGGGTGAGGGATTTGGAGGTGTGTCTGCCCACCCTGACCACCTGTGGCCTGGCGGTCAGGAAGTCCAGGATCCAAGCACACAGGGGGTGTTCAGTCCCAGCTCAATCAGCTTGCCGGCCAGTCTGGAGGGACTATGGTGTTGAAAGCTGAACTATAATCAATGAACAGCAGTCTCACATAGCCCCCTCTGGCTGTCCAGATGAGAGAGTGTGGTGTGCAGTACCTGGGAGACAGCATCATCCGTGGATCTGTTTGGGCGATAAGCAAACTGCAGCGGGTCCATGGAGGAAGGGAGGAAGGCGCAGATGTAGTCCTTTATCAGCCTCTCAAAGCATTTCATGACCACCGAGGTGAGGGCCACGGTCGGTAGTCATTCATACATGCTGGAGAAGCATTCTTGGGCACAGGGACAATAGTGGATCTCTTGAAGCAGGCGGGGACCACGGACTCAGCCAGGAGAGGTTGAATATTGTGGTGAACACTGGAGCTAGCTGGTTAGCACAGGTCTTCAGTACTCGCCCAGATATGCCATCTGGACCTGCAGCTTTCCTGGTGTTCACCCTCAACAGAGCCCTCCTCACACTGTGCTCGGTCACAGAGAGTGTGTGTTCATCCCCAGCGGTAGAACTCACCTCGGCTACGCTAACGGTGTTGTTGTTAGCGGCGAGCTAAGCGCTGTTGTTGCTAGCCTCAAACCGTGCATAAAATGAGTTCAGGTCGTCCGCTAGGGATGCGTCGGCACTCACCATTGCGCGGGGTCTGCTCTGGTAGTTTGTGATAGTCCGTAGCCCCTGCCATAGGCGCCTGGTGTCGCGCTGCTCCATCTGTGATTCCACTCTGTCTCGGTACCTTCTTTTGGCGTCCTTCACCGCCCTCCTCAGTCCATAGACCGCTGCCTTGTACTCGTTCATGTTGCCGGATACAAGACCGGAGTTATAGGCAGCAGCACGGGCGTTCACAGCTTCACGGATGGATCCATCAACCCACGGCTTTTGGTTAGGAAAGATCCTAACTTTTACCGTGGGGACGATGGTGTCCGCTAGCGTTGCTATGAGGCTCATTGCTACTTCCACAAACTCGCTGACGTCACTGGAACTGGATTGGATCATGTCCCAGTCGACGATACGTAGAGCGTCCTGTAGCTCAGCCTCTGATTGGTCAGACCACCGCATTACGTTCCTCGTCACTACCGCTTCCTCGCGATCCTTTGTTTATACTCCGGAAGCAGAAAAATGGCGGCATGGTCTGATTTCCCTAACGGAGGGAGAGAGACAGCCTTGTAGCCTCTCTTGAATGGCGTATAGCAGTGGTCCAACGTTCTTTCCCCTCTGGTAGCACACGTAATGTGCTGGTGAAAGTTCGGCATGACTTTTTTTAGGTTTGCCTTGTTAAATTCCCCAGCCACCACCACAGCCGCGTCGGGATACTTGTTCTGATGCCGACATAACACATCGTGTAGGTCCGATAGTGCTACGCCGGTGTCCGCTTGTGGTGGAATGTAGCGGCTGTGGTGATGACCGAGCTGAACTCCGGGGAAGGTAGAATGGACGGCATGAGATCGTCAGATGTTCCAGGTTCGGCGAGCAGGAACGAGAAAGAGTCTTAATGTTCTTGGGGTCACACCACATGTTGTTTGTCATGAAGCAAACCCCTCCACCCTTAGATTTACCAGACTCTTCCGTTCTGTCTGCACGGAAAACAGAGAAGGGCTCGGTTGGGCATATGACTCGATCCGGCACCAGCGGGGTCAGCCAAGTTTCCGTCAGACAAAAGATGTTACAATCCCGCATGTCCCGTTGGAATCTGATCCTTGCCCTAAAATCATCCATCTTATTTTCCAGAGACTGGACGTTAGCAAGAAGGATGCTGGGCAAAGGTGGACGGTGGGCTTGAACTCTCAGTCTGTTCGAATTCGCTCCGTTTCCCTCGATGTTTCGTCGTCTTCCCGTAGTAGCGGCTCCACTGTTGTTGTTTTGGTTCGCTCGTACAATCTCTGCCGGCCACGCTGGATCGATGGAAAAAGTGGACAAAAACCCTTGTTTTGCGCAAAAGTTTATGTCCAAAAGTGTGCTGCGGTCGTATGTTGTTAGTGCCGATGTGTTTGTGGCAAAGAAAATATTAAAAATAAACACAAAAACTAAAAGAGCGCACAATCTCCGCGGAGCTGCCGCGACGGCGACTGGACACAGCCGCGCCATCCTCTGTGCAGAGAAATGTCTGCACCTTGCACCTTAGTTACAGTTTAGCTTCTTAAACTGCAAACATTTTACATCCACAAACTTGACAATTGCCACGTGGCAGATAGGCTTATCCAGAAATACCTAGATCGCCCTTTCACCTGCCAGATAATAGCTGGACTAACAACCCCACCAAGTGGTCAGGTGTGTCATGTCCATATAGAGACGTCTGCTCATGCCTCATTGACTCTCCAAATAACCGTTTATATTTCTTAACAATCTGAGTAATATATAGTCTATCGCAGCAAATATTGGATAACTAACCAGCAGAAAGTTGTTTAGCCTGAGATGGAAGACATTTATGCCAGAAATATCGTTTTATCAACAAACAAACATTTGAGCGTCACACTAATAGAAATGTATGTGTTAGACTATGGTTGAGTCAGAAACAATAACTAACTTTACATTCAGATTCTCTTTTGGAGTTTGTGAACTCTTCCTAAAACTTCAAAATGACAGCACCTCCATATTTCCAGTCCTTTGGGAGAGGGAGAACATTTTCACCAGTATCACATTCACATTTTAATCTCTCACATCTTCCTCCTACAATGAGTAATAGAGTTTGATGCATTCTCATGAATTATTCATTCAGATGGTTATTCTGTTCACTTATATTTTGTCATTTACTTTGGATGCTCATCTTAGGAGGAATCTGCACTTCCAGCAGACTGAAGCACTCCTTCACTCTCTCTGGAAGCATTCAGGTGATTTACTCTCACAAAACTGAAGCAGCCGTCTGTGCAATCATGAAGGCAAAAGTATGAAATTACCGGTTGTCCTGCATCATCGAATATGTAGGGACATTATGCCCGCACATGGAGAGGAAGATATTCAGATGTAGACAAATGTAGAAACAGTTGGCGACACAGATCTTCACATTATCCAGAATGTGTATGGCAGAAGGTGCTTTCGACATGTGAAATTGAATAGGCAAAACTTGTATATTAATCTCACGTTTAAAGAAAAAATGTAATAAAGTCTGTGAAGCCACGCAGCTGCTGCCTTAAGAATTG
This sequence comes from Pseudoliparis swirei, assembly GCF_029220125.1. NCBI lineage: Eukaryota > Metazoa > Chordata > Actinopteri > Perciformes > Liparidae > Pseudoliparis > Pseudoliparis swirei. The sequence goes on along the minus strand of NC_079392.1, from coordinate 21,167,353 downwards.
AACGCAAGATCTTAGGGCATTGACCTCAACTTCACCGAGCCATTCACAACAAACCAAAGGCCCCTTGAAGACTCCCTCAAGCACCTCAAAGCACCTTAACACTTATCTGTTTATAAGCTGGCCCACAGGTACTTTTAAAAGGAGTATTGCACCTCCATAAAGTAGGGGCACTCGCACTAAAAACAGAATGGTTCAAGTTGATGCAGCAAAGGCCAAGATATCCTGACTTTTAATTCCTAGAATTGGTCGTGCTCCAAAATCGCTGTCCTTTTTTTCGACAGATGCCCACAGGCCTTGATTTGTTTGGTACTCAATGTGAGTTGATTCACAATATAGGCCACATACACGTAACATTTGAAAAAGGATAAGTAAATGAACCCCTACTACTTCAGTTCCTTGAACAGCGGCACTCCACTCAGCATCTCAATCCACCTGACTGACTGTTAAAGAGCAACCATACCTACCAAGGTGTCACGATATACAGTAAACTGCAGATGAGAAAAGAGTATCTCATAGAGGAGGTGAATGCAGGAGAGGAATTATGTTCATAATGAGCATCCCCAGCTGTTCAAACAGAATGCAAATGAACAAACATACAATCACAGCACAGAGTTAAAGTTGTTTTCCTCATTGACCTTTTGTGCGCAAGCTGATCCATCAAGTCCTCGAAGTCCGTCATCCTGAGCCGGGGGGATAGCCAGCAGTGACACAGGTCGCTGGATGTGGTTCCATTGTGTTGTGAGGACAGCAGTACGAGCGCATACTGATCGTGAATAAATGCAATATTCTCTTACTAAGGTTTGATTGTTAAGGAGACGAGAGTGCAACTGATCATCGTTAGGATAACCTATTGTTCCACCAGACTCTGAGGTCCCTCTCAATCTAGAACAGTGGTGGCTGTCCAATAGAGGGCCAAGGGGCCTGGCCCCACCCACCTTGAGCCACACATTTCTTTTTTTAAATCAAAATTTTAAATATATTTTATATATATATATATTTGTAGCAACTCTCGCGCCGCTACCCGTGGGTTTCCCCCAAAATATATATATTTATACATATATGTGTGATTTTTATAATACAATATTTATATTTTATTAAAATATATGTATCATATTTATATGGTATATTTACATTAGATGGTATTTATATATAATATGATACTGAATATAATTGTATGATATATATATATAAATATATATATATATTAATATACTGAATTGTATGAATAAGATGTCATTATTATATCAGTGTTGGAATAAATGTTAAATATTTAACCACAAGGTAGTAATGCGTGTTTGATATTGTTTTTGCAATGAGTCATTCTTGGATGTTTCCTGAAATTGATTTGATGGCCCTACCCAAAAATAATCCCACCAGCCGCCACTGCCTTTTACAAAATGGTTTAGTCCACCGCTCTGCTCTAAACGTCTCGAAAAGGCGGCTGCTGATGCTGCCTGGAGCACCAACGACCTACACTAGTCATCTGTTTCTTCAAGATGGAAAAGAACAACTTCTTTTTTTCTCCTAAAAATTATTACTGAAACAATCGTTTAAAATTGAGGTGTTGCATATTCCTTGGGGTAAAGACCGAGGATGGATCGTTTTTCATTCTGTTAAACAGCATGACATGTTTTAGAATCAATGGATTTATTGAGATATCAAGGGCCAGTCTGAAAATGTATGTACAGTATATGATTCAATATCATTATTAGATGACTATAAGTGGTACAACAAGAATTGAGGAGGTGAGTAACATTGTTTAATATGTTACTGATTCTGGTACATTTTGGATAGATATTCTATTTAAAATATCTCATTTTAAACATATTTGATCTTCCAAACAAAAAATGGGGTGGGGGTTGGATCTTAATTGAGGTCAACATTCAATTCAATTCAGTTTATTTTGTACAGCCCAATATCACAAATTCCAAATTTGCCTCAGAGGACTTTACACTCTGTACACATACGACATCCCTGTCTCAGGACCTCACATCGGATTTTAAAAAAACTCCCAAGAAATAGAAGAAAAAAAAGGAGAGCAACAGAGGAGGATCCCTCTCCCCGGATGGACAGAAGCAATAGATGTCATGTCGACAGAAGGAAGCATTACAGAGTTACAACACATTCAATGAGTATGACAGAGTGTATGAATATTTGGGAGTAGTCAAGGACCACGATCCAGACCTCCATGATCCCTCAGGCAGATGGAGGTAGAGAGGAGGAATAATTGAGCATCATCTGCATAACAAATGAAAGTTTATGGGGTGTTTCCTGATAATATTGCCCAAAGGAAGCATGTATAAGGTAAATAAAATTGGTCCAAGCACAAAACCTTGTGGAACTCCGTGACTAATGTTGCTGGTCATCGAGGCTTCATCGTCTATAAAATACAAATGGAGATCGATCTGATAAATAGGATTCAAACCAACTTAGTGCGGTGCCTGAGATGCCAATCGACTGATCCAGTCTCTGTAACAGGATGTCATGGTCAATAGTGTCGAACGCAGCACTAAGGTCTAACAAGACCAGTACAGAGATGAGTCCTTTATCTGCTGCCATGAGGAGGTCATTTGCAATTTCCACCAGTGCTGTCTCGGTGCTGTGGTGTTTTCTAAATCCTGACTGAAACTCCTCAAATGATACATTATAAGCAGGACACGCAGCTATGTTAATCCTGGATGCAACACTTGCTAAAAGTCTTGCGTGCATGCCCGCAGAGAGGTTATGTGTAGGGCATTGTGTACTGAGCATACAGACATTGGTCACTTTACTGATGTGACCACATGACATTAATCAAGATAGTGTATGGATTTGAGACATAGCTGTATTCTTATTTCAGTACAAATAATGTTATGTTGAATTTGTCCTTTACCATTAAGTAAGTATATTGCTAACACCAGGGGAGCTACATTTTCCTGACGCAGGAAGAATTGCATTATTTCCATAGATTGCCTAACTTTAGGTTATAATTAGTGTCAGTGAAAATACCACAGACTGTACATGACCAGGAACACGTCATAATGTACGTTAACTAAATCTGGAGATGCTGCGGGTTATTGACCTCCCTCCGTGCAAATTCAGCCCACATCCTCTGGCACATCATTCTCCTTTGCTGGTTTCTCCATCTCAATGAGATCAGCATCTCCATGACCTTATTACAGGCGGAGAGGAGGAACAGTTTGTTTGTTTTGTGACCATATGGCCCCATTAGTAGTGTAACGACCCCGCAGCCGCTCCAGGACACTCCAGAAATTGTCTGTGTGTGTGTGTGTGTGTGTGTGTGTATGTGTGTGTGTGTGTGTGTGTGTGTGTGTGTGTGTGTGTGTGTGTGTGTGTGTGTGTGTGTGTGTGTGCGTGCACGCGCATGTAATGACCTTGGAGACCCTCCAGGATACTTAACACTGCCCCCAGTGGCCACTTACGGAGATGAAGCTTCTCCATGCGCCATTTGGCCTGCGACCACTGCTTGGAATGTGAAGCTTTCATCACACACACACACACACACACACACACGCACACAATTCTGCACGAAGCTTCATGCTGGTCATTTTTCTCAATACACTCATTCTAAATTTACTCCGAAAAAGAACATATATATATTAAAGTCTAACAAAGGGCAAACAGAAAGAAGAAAAATAGCTCTTTCCAGCACGCTAAAAAACCTGTGAGGCTGGGTCAGCGGAAAACGAAGAGCCGTCAGCTGTGGAGACGTTAGTGTTTGTCTGACGCGTCATTCTGAGCCGTAAACACAGAAGCAGAGGTCAACCTGCCGCTAACACCTCATGCTGCGGTTACTGACAAGTCAAGCGCATGTTGAGAAACTTTGTTTGCCCTTCTCAGTTCAGCTTTGACTATATTAGTCTAACATTCCCTATGTTGGGATATCTGGGTCAGTTTCCGATGCTATAGTTTAGTTTGTCTGCCTGAGATTGTTGTATGTATTTGTCCTCCAGTTTTATCTGGCTATGCTTTGTATTTTTTTAATCTGCTGTCACAAACCCGCTGGTCACCCACTTATGTGATTAAAGGTGACATGAATAACAGTTGTATGAGTTGATTGTGTATATTATTCACTAAATGTTGTAACTGTACAACAAACTAAGTACAGCAGCCACATATACCTTGAGTAAGTACCTTAAATGAGCATCAGAGTCATGGCCCATCCTCTGCTATACAACGGGTTCCGGTTTATTCCAGTTTGGTTGCTTTTCAGATGAAGTTTCACATTGTTGGGAGTAGACTGAATCATCCAGCTCTGTTGTCCTGCCTCCTATCATCTGTCCCAATACCAATTGGTTTTCCGGTCGAGTGTTTCTTCTATTGCCTTTCTGAAAGGCTGAAAATGTACCAGGGATGAGCATGAGAGTTCACTCTTGACCTTGGAAACAGTAGTTTGACAGAGAAAAGATCCACTCACGACTTTGTGCCATTTCATGTCTTATTTATTTCCTGCTTCGGAAAAAGCTAGTGCATGGACCTCGAATTAAGATGATTTTTTGCCAACTCTAAGCCAAATCGAAAACCATTATCTTTTACTGCATACAATGTTGTCACCTCACTCTCCCTGGCATGTTAAAATGATTTATCAGGCAACAACTTATCACATGAATCTCAGCTATTGTTATGCTGGACATTCTAGACTCCTACAACAGCTACCTTGCAAAAAATAATGATGAAGGATCAGTATTATTAAAAGATTGCTTCCAGCCCTATTGAAAGCAATGTCACTGAGCATTCAGCTTTACAGTTGCTGAGCGAGCCATCTTGGACTTTACTTTGGTTGTATTAACTTTAAGGTAATTAATCTGCTCACCATCCGAATAAGTTCTCTTGTAGAGGAACTTTTTACAAGGCTGATATTCAGAGGAATTATCTTGGTTCAAAGGTCACCTGCTGAGGGGGGGAAATAAAAACATTCTATCACAATATTGGACATACAGAAATCCATGCTTTATTCAGCTAGTATGTATGGAACTATGTATTTGACTGACAAGCACATTCACAGGAACACATGGCGGCACCATGGAAATATCTCATTATCAACAAAGATGTCACAAAATTAAATTAACAAGGAATTTCACTTGGAAGAAAACATTTTCCAAAAGAACTTTCGACGGACTGATATCCTGTGATACAGCTGTCTTCAACGAGAAGGCTTTTGTCTTTGCGGTCGTCTTTTTATCTCAGGGGCACAAACTAACACTCCACGGAGCAATTCACATGTTTGTTTGCTTGCTTCATTCATTTTAGTTCATTAATTTTCCTTCAATAAAATTCAACATTAAATGTCCATTCTTTCCTACAGTGCTGTGGAAGTGAATAGTTGACCAGCTGGTTGGCTTTTTTAATGTTCATATCCTCTTTCATACTAGTCTCTCTCTCTCTCCCACTCCATCTCACACTCTTTCCATCAAACCGTTCTGGGTACCAATTAGGGCTCAAAGCTGCTGCAGTGTGTGTGCATAGGTGTGTATTTTATTGCGTGTGCCTCACTGCGTGTGTGATAACGACAGCTCTGACAACAAGCTATAGGCTACCTGTCAACAGGCACTTCAATGCTCACCATCTGCTCACACTGGAAGATGGTCTTCATTTGCCCACAACTCACAAACCAACACTATCACACAGGAGGGGGAAAAGCATGGTGCTGATTACTGGTGATACTTTTGTAAGAGCATAATCGGTATAAAAAATGTGTTTGGGAATCACATCCCAGATTTCAAAATCAGGAAGGATACAGAATTATATAGCATTTCACATCTTTCATTGGTTCACATCAAAATAGACGTAACCTTAGAGTTTAAAGTGTAAAGTTTACTAATATACACAAGGGCAAAGTTAACAGAGCTGAGAGATGGATCCAATTATTTGGGAACCTATTTCTCCATGACTTTAGCTAATGGGGCCAATCACAAGTATTTAGTTGAATCTGCTCCAAACCCCATTTCATACAATAATAGGCTCTAAAAAACACCGTGGCCGTCATTGATTCACTATTAAGACAATGCACTGAATGGCAATAGAGGGACATTTGAATACATTTCATTAATATTAATTATAGGCTTACTGATGATCCTATATCATTAAGTGAACATTGGGTGGTCACATTTTTAGATTGTATATTTCCAAAGTCTACAAACAGTCCTAACCTCAAAAGCATGTTAGGCTAAATTCATTATTGATTCCTTTTCAGTTTCAATTCAATTCAGTTTATTTTGTAGAGCCCAGAATCCCAAATTAGAAATTCTCCTCAGAGGGCTTTACAATCTGTACATATATGACATCCTTTTTGGCGTCAGAGTGTTGAGTGTGTACAGGACTGTCTCAGAAAATTAGAATATTGTGATGAAGTTCTTTATTTTCTGTAATGCAATTAAAAAAACAAAAATGTCATGCATTCTGGATTCATTACAAATCAACTGAAATATTGCAAGCCTTTTATTCTGATTTATTGCTGATTATGGCTTACAGCTTAAGAAAACTCAAATATCCTATCTCTAAATATTAGAATATCATGAAAAAGTATACTAGTAGGGTATTAAACAAATCACTTGAATTGTCTAATTAACTCGAAACACCTGCAAGGGTTTCCTGAGCCTTGACAAACACTCAGCTGTTATAAATCTTTTTTTTTACTTGGTCTGAGGAAATATTAAAATTTTATGAGATAGGATTTTAGAGTTTTCTTAAGCTGTAAGCCATAATCAGCAATATTAAAAGAATAAAAGGCTTGCAATATTTCAGTTGATTTGTAATGAATCCAGAATGCATGACATTTTTGTTTTTTTAATTGCATTACAGAAAATAAAGAACTTTATCACAATATTCTAATTTTCTGAGACAGTCCTGTATATGTGAAACATTTCTGTCAGGGGCGGTTTCTTTAAAACATCATCTACTCCAGTAGGTGTCGAGACTTTCTCAATCCCACAGAATAAAGGGTTTGCAAGTGCATAATTCATATTGCCTGTACGGATTGCAGATGTATTTTACATGAAGGGCTCTGACACATTTTCATATCTCTGTGCTAATCGATAATGTATTTATTGGCAACAGTGCACATTAAAAAGTGCACGATACAAAACTGGGAGCATTCCTATTCCCTCTCAACGGCTCCCAACATGGCGACGGAGAGCTAGCGGCTCACGCTAGTGGTGCTAAGAACGCAAACAATGGCAAAAGTGCTGACAGAGCGAGCCGTTATTACCTGAGGGGGAAACCAGAGAACCGGCCGTGCTTTACTGCGACCTGTTATCGCTGCATGAGAGCAGTGAAGAGCGGCAGCCGCGAGCTAACCAGCTCACGTTCACAAACGTGTGCACGAAAAAATATGCACGATCGGCCATGTCAACAAAGCAAAGAGACGCTCAGATAACAACAACTTATTATTATTATTATCAACTGAGGTAGACATTACTGCAGTGGTCGTCAACCTTTCTTCAGTGATGTACCGCCTGTGAAACTTCTTTTTTTTGTGCCAAATTGCTAAAGCCGACCAGCACAAAACATTTTTGGTTGAAAAAAAGATGTAATACACAGCACTTTGCCATCAGTGTCTGATTTAATATATACAATATAGTTTCTGAACTTACACATATATGTTATTGAATATTTATTAAATCACTATTTTAAACGATTTTTTAATGCATGCTGATGATAAATATATTCAAAAGAAATCCCACGTACTCCCTGGAGTGCCTTCACATACCCCCAGGGGTACACATACCCCCATTTGAGAACTACTGCATTACTGCACCACCAGCCATTTTTTTTCAGCTGCATTAATGCTCCTTAAATGTTGACATTTTGAAAACGTCTTTGTTAATGTGCCAAGGTTACCTCAACAGCAAAGTTGCACCTGTGGTCCTAAATATCTCTGTCGCACTCAGTCAACAACCATTTAATATCAATGAGAGGCTTTTAATTAGGACATGGTAAAGCTGGCAAGAGCCTGGGAGACAAGTAATTCTGCCTGGAGTATTATTATAGAAAGTTCACAGGTGTGTGCATTATGCCTTTTGGAGTATTGGCTCAATTTAGAATAATGTCTTATGTATCACAAAAGCAATATTTTTCCACTTGAGCTAAAACACTGAACATGTTCGCCCTCCCTCCCCTCACTGTGCCTTTCCACCTCCCTCGCTCTCTTTCTGTATAATGTCATGCAGACATACATTGCCGGCAGCCTTCAGGCCATGGGGATTGAATACAGGCTATATTTATAGAGGGGGCGTTCTGTTCAAACATATGTTCCCCTTAACAAAGTCATCAATGTCAAACCCTGCTCTCTAGGGCTACACTAATGCTACATTTAGCTTTGCATGCATAACATTAAAAGGCAGCTGGACAGAAAGTCTCGGAGTTGGAGTGAAAGCTAATAAGCTATTCTGTTGACCTTCATGGGTCCCAATAATTACTTCAATTATAGGTGAAGTAGACTTTAGAGATTGCAGGTTTGTGTTGATGTGGTGAACTGGGACCAGAATGTAGCCAGAAGACTGAAACTAAATCACAAACTCAATATTATTACCCCAGTGTGCACTATACAGATGCATACAACAAACTCTAGTGTGTGTTTCATTTTTCAGAACTTGAATTCTTAATACTTATACCAGCACACAAACAGATGCTTCCATTTGTAATCTACCAACCAAAATTGGATGCAATTCAGAAATCTACGTGATGTTATGTATTTTATAATGGAGTAAAATGCATATGTTGTATGGTAGGATAGACTATATCCATAGCCCAGTAATGACCTGCAGAGGAGGACAAACGTGTACTGCTGTGAGGACAAAAGAACCTTGAGATGAAGGTGAAGAAGTTCTTAAACTCTTAATCCTCTTGGAAAACTCTCTTAAGTCCCAAAAGGTTCTGTGAAAATGTTCCCAGATGTCTCAACAGACGGGTAGATTGCTGAGCGGAGCAGGATCGAGGCCGCCCTGAGTCACATTGAAGAGCATATACGAGCAGAAAGACCTTCCACAGGACTAAGGAGCACTCTCTCCACAGGGTGTGAACACCCCCAGCAGGTCAAACGGGTCCACAGAGAGGCAAGTGAAATATTGGCAACTATGCCGAGCCAGTGGAGAATATACCGCGATAATTTGTACCGTACAAAGTAGTAGCAAACTAAGAAAGACATTTAGGTTTTACTGGATTTACTGCTGTAGAAATGTTGGGAGTAAGAGGTGCAGACAGAACAGAAGTTTACGGAGACAAATAAACAAACAGAGACATGCATTCTTCATCCAGACGTTTTAATTTGACAACAGCAGGAAGCCACACACGCTGAGCAGAACCATCCCAGTGCTGACGAGGAGGGAGGAAAGAAGGCACGAAGAATGATGGGAAGGTGCAGAAGATGATGATTATGATGATGATACTCATGAGCACGTTGCCCCATCTATAATCCACCACCCAAAAAGTGTACGATTCTTCCAAAACCTCTCACAAGTCGTCTCACCCACACAGTGTTCACAGGAGTTGACTGTGAGAGGCCTCGGAGGACTCACTGCTCCATCTTTGTCGTCGTTTCAAATTCTGCAGTTGAGACTTCAAAGTGCATCGGATACAGAAGCAGATTTTGAAGTCATAGTCCACTTCATTTTATGCAGTCATGTTTATTCTGTCCACTTATGATTACAGGTTGCTTTTCGTGTCATTACATGACAGGTGAAGCTGGTGGAGGACATCTTTGCCGAGGAGCACAGGTCCTACCAGCGTGCATCTATTCCCTGCTAATGGCACTCTCACTCACACTCGTCTCTTTTAGTTCAAGCACTTAAGCGAAACAATTTACATATTCCCATGGGAGGACTCCTCTGCTTTCATTTTGTCTATCCGTCTCTCCTTTGTCGTCCATTGCTCAGTTTTCCCCGCGTTAATACGGCGACCCTCGATTGTGTTTGAAAGAATGTATAAGCAGGCGAGCGCCCGCTGCTTCTGGAATACAGCTGTGGAGACAGCACAGGTAGCGGCGCACTCTTTCCGAGCAACCAGCTAAGAAAGGAGTTTTTTTCACATCCTTCTTTCTCTGAGGCCACACAGAGCCAAAATATAAGACCTAAGAACTTTGAAAGCTCTGTATATCAACACAACACCCACAGGCCTTGCTCTAACTTCAGCGATGTATCAGCAGCCCAACACTTGATGACCAGATTCTTCCCAAGGACTCCAGCTCAATCTCTCACTCTTTTCCCCGAGCTTCAGTTCAGCAATCGAGGCAAGATCACGCTGAGCAGGGGCCACTTTCTGCCTCGCGTGCCCCATGGCAGAGCCATGCATTATGTACGCATCTCTCTGTGGATAATGTGCTAAAGAAATGCCCCCTGCCTGTCCTTGTTATTGGAAACCCTCTCCAGATGAATAATGACAGACATCGGGGTGCCAAATGTCCCGTGCAGGACACCGTAGGCATTTCTCTGCGAACAGGAGGGGAACAACATCTGTTTGGCCGCTGAATGCAACGCTGATTCATCAGTCTCACAAACACACCTCGTCTTAAAGTCACAGTCAGCTGTTTCAGAAATGGACTGAGGGGTGAGTTTCATACAATGTCAAATCAAATGGCTTAAACACTGGCAGTAATGGCTAATCCAATCATAAATAATCATAAATGGTGGGAAATGACAGGGGAAAGGGAATCTCGTTGCTCTCACACTCGATTGATGACTGTATCTTTAATCATGACTCGTCTCTGAAGCGGGGAGCTGGTCTACGACCACTCTGAAGGTCACTCAGTCTGATGCAAATGCACCTCACGAGGAGAGAACAATTGCATACAGTTCATTTTAATGCCTCAACACTGATGAAATTCAGAACTTGCTCAAAGTTTGCAGTGATGCTGAGAGTAGAGGTGGCGAGGGTTAAGGTGATCCATAATAGAGGAGCCTATGAGACACAGAGAAGCCCCTTTTTGTCATTTTTAAGAATCATGAAGGATTAATACCGGCCTCTTTAGACTGTAGAATATTTTGCCCCCTTCATTTTGTTCACCCTGCCGTCTGACAGGTCAGGTCATACTCATATCACATGTGTTAGATGGGCTAAGTCAAGTGTTCAGTCTGCGTGTTAACACACTCCGTGCCCTGACACCTCCTCAGTGGAAGTCAATTTCACAAGCCTCATTTGGAATGAAGGCGTTTAATACAAGTAAAAAATGCGAGAGGATTTAATTTTGCATTCCTGAATAAATCTGGAGGGGAAGGTCTGTGAAGGGAGTAACTGACAAGAATGGAGAGGAGAAAAGGGATGCCTTGAGGAAGTAGAGCGGAGGAGAGAGTCCACGGAGGAACAAACAGCGGAGTGGGGGGGGATACAGGGGCGCAAATAAACATACAGAAAGTCATTGGGACTGGCAGATATCTGCAAATATATTCAGAATCTGTAAGCAAAGGCACAAGATTTTGCTATCGTAAGCGTTCTGTTTTCTGTTTGGAGGAGAAGTATTGATCAATTACTTCTGAACGGGCTTTGATTGCACGCAAGTAGAACACAGAGGCGGAAATACAATGCCCGAACCTCTCTGCCATTGACTGATGATTTGGCTTTGTATTTGCAAAAACAGATAAACTGTTACCCGAGTGTAAACTGGCTTCTGTGAAACAATCCATTATTGTGTCTCAAGTTGCTAATTTGACTTTAAACGATGGCCAGCTCAAGGGAGAGGACGTTTTTGCCCGGATATCCGCCGACTGCACCAGAACCCCCGAAGTATTGGCCGTTGCTCTCAGAGGCTTAATTGTCATCAGACAGATCGGCAAAAGGAACAAGCTCTTCTATTCGACTGGTCATGATACTTCCCTCTCAACAGAAAAACCTTTATTTTCCAGTTGTTTTGTCGAAATAGAATTCACTGCCACGGAAAGACCGAAGGACAAATTGTGTTTAAATACGGGAGGAAAGGAACATTTTAACTGATCAAAATCCACAAGCAGAGAACTGCCAACTTCATTCACTACTAATCTGCAATAGAAAATACATTTAGAAGGAAACATAATGTCTCCTTTTCCTCAACATATAAGGAAACGTTGTTAGTGAACTACCAGGCACGTCACAAAATATTGGTACGAAAACAAAGCAATAGATTGACCGACAATAGATTTAATTTGTTTTGCTCATAGCAACTCAAATTAAATTTAACCATTACATTTAAAATCGCTTTGTTGTGGTCAAGGTGTTTTTGTCTCTGATATGACAAGTCAGTGCCGACCAAGTGCCTAGTCTGAACCCAACGTTACGTAAGCAGTACCCTACAGCGCCTTGTTACTTGGCCCAAAATAACTGTGGTTCTGTAGCTTCCACCCTGGAGGCTAAACCGACGAGTTTATCTCATCCTCGAGAGGCGGCGCTACTTCTGAGAAATGTTCCTATGAAAGGCTACCGGTGCCTCTCTTGCTCATTTAATCTCAGCAAACGCGTTGACGATGGATAGATGTGAGGAAGATAGTCGGCACCGAATTGGAAATCCCGTATAATCACATTGTCTTTTTTTCCTTTCTCTCCGTTTGTTGCTCTCTCTTTCAATCAGAGAGTCGTGATGCTGTGTCTGTCTGTCTCTCTCCATCTCATTTTCCGTCTATCTCTCCCCCCACTCCCTCCCTCCCCTCCGGCCAAGAGGCCCCTGTCCAGGGAACGGGCTGTTTATGAGCATCCCCACTGGAAACCCACTGATAAATGTCACTGTCTGCAGCGAAATTAAACATTTAGCGAGAGTCCTTGGGAGGGGCTTAGGGAGAAGAGTAAACCAGCATATCCTCTGGTTTTCTGCCCTTTTCTTGTCTTTTTCATGTTTTTTAATTAAGACAGGGCTGAACAGAACATCAGCGTCCACCGGTGCTTGCTTGCATTTCCTTGTCCTCCTGCTGAGTTGTGCCGTGCTCAAGGAGACAGCGGGGAGGAGGCCAGCTCGAGAGGCAACTGCTTCCTCTACGTTTCAACAAAACTCATCAACGATGCCGCGTTAGTTATTTCAGTTTCCTCTTTTTCCCGTTCATCCCAGAAATGGCTTACGTTGAGTATCTCTCACCCACGCCCTTTCATTTACCGCATTTGCATCACAAAGAACAAAACACATTTTCATAGGCGGCTCGTTTCCATTTTTCTACAGATCTGAGTGTTCGACTAATGGTCTAGGATTGTTTCCTTGCTCTGAGCTGCGGATGCGTCCCAGCACCCACAGCAGCCATTTAATGGCTCAGTCTACGTCTGGCTTTTATGGCCACGGAACTTAAAGAGGCCCTTTTCCAGAATTACTGCACATTGAGGTGTGGCAGAGGCAGGATGAGAGCTCTCGGGCGTTTTAGGGCGACAGGTGTTTTATGTTTAGTGTGTACATGTGCATGCGCATGTGTGTGTGTGTGTGGCTGCCTGTTTGTGTGCGTCTTGCGTGGTCTGTTGAAGGCCTGACAGAGGTAATCACTCAGTGAGATGGAGGGACGAAGCAGCTTTAAACGCCGACTCTGTTTTAGGCTTCACTGGATAGCCAAATAACGCTCTGTGTGTCGCTGAGGCTAATAAGGCATATTCCCTTTCCGAGCAACTCAAGGGGAAAATAGCCTTCCTGCTTTGGAAAAAAAAATTACTCTTATGAGATACAGACTTTTCTTTTTTTCTCCTTTTTTTTCTTTCTAAGCTGACAAATAAATTGCATGCCGTTTTAATGGTTTTTCTTCCGTACCGTGCTGTCAGGACTAGAAAATGACACATTTCACTACCCCTGCAATGTCTTCATATGGGTATTTATCAGCCCTAGTGACTCCTGGCTGTGTTAATAATCCCGTAGCACTGGTGTACTGGATTCAGCCAAACCCCTGCTTTATCCCAGCTATCCTCCCTTTCTCCCGCTAAATCCACAGATTATTACAGAAATTTCTTTTTCTCTCTTATACTTGTTCTGTCAAATTCGCTCTTTTAGCATCCCGGCCCTTTGGAGGAATTACAGGATTTATTTGTTTTTTGCTGAATGCAGCATAATCACTGGCTCACTGTGGGGTTTTAGAAACCAAGCTCAAGCTATCTCCCATCTTTTCTTTCTCTGTCTATCTCACTGAACTTAATGTCTTCCATTTTTACAGATAGGTCATATGACTGTAGGCTATATCAGAGATAGCCAAACCAGCTGAGAAGGGTGTCTTCACTGTTTTATCTGCTCTGGGTAAATTATTTAGTGAGGGACGTAACTCTTATATACTGTCAGTTTACTGTACATAACATGGAATTATATTATATAGTGGACTGCAATATTGAATGTATGTAACACAGAGAGATGGAAGTCATCTGAAGTCTGAATACTGCATTTAAGTCATACAATGTAGTTCATTTGTTGGTGCAGGAAACTTTTCAAATTGGGCTTTAATAGATTTCAAGTAAAATCTAACGAATACAAGTTTACCTTGATCAAACCAAATTGTACCATTTAATCACAATTATATGCACCTATGGTATAGTGTAACTTAGCCTTATGTACTATGTTTTGTATTCTATGTTTTCTTTCTGTTATAGTTTTATTGCTTTTTATGACATCAACATGTGTATTCACTGGGCAAAACTTAAACTTTTTTTCTTGATTCTCATGGATCACTTGATATTTTAAATCTGTCTGTCTGTCCATATTTATTTCCACTCACTTGCACATAAACTTGCCAGTTCCTTTTTCGTCCAGTTCTATCTTTTTCTCCCCTATCCATCCATCACTGCATTCATTTATCTCTGTATAGCAGTTTCTGATGACTAGCATTCAGCACGTCGCCTTCTTCAGGCCGGCAATGGCTATGAATGCGTGATGGAGTGCTCCATTCAGCAACCTGGCAGCGACGTGAACAAATTGATTTTCTGACAGATTAAAAAAGATTAAACCAGCCATAAAAACAAGCAGGAAAGTGCTTAATGGACCATCTGTGCACAATAAGCTTTCATATGTATTCTTTCCCAGCTTTTCCTCAGACCATCCATCTTATTTACACTGACAGGTCACAAGCCACGCTAACGTGACTGTCATGATGGCTGGACCCTGTCCTTCCTGTTATTTTGTAAAAGTTGGGCGGATCTTGTAATATCAACTGAACACAAAACTGCATATAAATGCATATTCCGAAGTTTTTCTCTGTGTTCTGTAAATTTGGGTGTATTAGGTATGTATTTAGCAGAACCAAGTTGCTTTTGCAGGCATTAACAAATGTATCATGTTGTGTGGAGTACATGTACAAACAAATCTTTTAAAGGGGCTAATTCCACATGCAGAGCATTAATAGATTCAACTATTTTCTGTGAAAGGATATAGTCATGTCATGCTCTGAATTTGGAATTTAGAAACTTAAATACATCATCTTCAAACTAAACAAACGACACTGAATCAACATCGACAGAAGCTTATAGCAGTGGCTCACAAGCGACTGAAAGCACCATTAAGTATGTTACTTCCTCGTTAAAAGCTTATTATAAACACCCACAGAAATATTCATAATGGGATTAGTCACAAAAAACGGGGCTGCTGAGCTATTAATCTTATAAATGGTGCTTGTGTAGGCCTTGTTTTGTTCTAAACTAAACACCTTGAACCAGCAAGCAGACTGAACTATCAAACTCAATGTTACTCACTGTTGTGCAAAATGATTCAAATCAGAAAAGTTATTTGTTATTCAAACCTCTAATAAAGGCCTTTACTCAGTATTTCAAGAGACCTGTTTGCCTCAGGACAAGACCGTATTGGTTTTCCAATTATTTACCAATATTAACATTTCATAAATGGATCCTATTAGCAACATTTAAACTAGCCAGCAATACATGATCCAGACTCGATAACTAAATGAGCCCTTAACCCGTGCACCTTCTCAAGTTGTCCAGCACAATGTGTTGAGATTATCACCCCCCATGCAATTAAATGTCCGAAAAGCTCGACTGTCTCTAGATTCTTATAGTTTTGGTGGAAGTTTATACACAGAAGCATTATTGTGTTTTAACTTTTTCCTCCGTCGTCTATAAAAACAGCAACAGATGCCATCCTTTTGGGATTACATTTAAACTAATTCCATCAACAGCCTCCATCGTGCAAGTCACACTGTTGTGGTCGCCAGTTAATTGATCTACAACACAACAAAGTTAGTGCATCAGTTCCTGCACTTCTTGTCAGTTTTTTCACAATAAATGCGTGACATTGTTGGTAAATTGTTTACGTGCAGCAGATGCAGAATGTGCTTTGTGTTCGCTTCATACATCAACACATTGGGTTGCAGCTGATAGTAAGGAAAAAGAGAGTGGATCAGAAAACTGTAAAGTTGCTTTCAAGAAGAGAATGAAAAAATGCATAGAACAGTGTTTGCTCTCAATTCCAGGCTGTAAAAATAGTGAAAGGATATTGGGGATATTTTACGATATGAAAAGCACTGTGACACACAAAATCATGCATGTGACAATAAAATACCCCATCTGGTACATAGACTTGTACTTGTATCTCGTGTTGGTTTGCCCGTTCACACCGATTTAAACACTGATGATAGGAGCTGCCATTCGAGGTGCCACCTGCTCATCAGGACTATCTAACATTCATAGATTGCAAGCAGGCCCACGGGAGCAAGTCGGGGTTAAGTGTCTTGCCCAAGGACACATCGACATGGATTATTTTAGCCAGGGATTGACCGCCAATCCTTTTATGGAAGGATAACCCGCTCCACCACTGAGCCATAGTGATATCACCAACTAACACAACTCGACACAAATTCTTCTGATGAAGTTCATCAAAGTCTTATTTTACGTTCAGTTTCTGTCAGCAAAGATGAGCTAATGTTAATACTTGGCTCAGGCTCTATGACTATGACCTGTGCTGCAGGGTGTAATTAACCAGCAATTAGCCAGGCCCAGAATCCCATGATTGAGTTCACATTACGTTGACACAAGTCAGAGGGAATCTGGAGTTCAGCCTGACAGTGTTCACTTTTGGGGTCAGACGGGAAACAAATGTCTTTACATTCCTCAGTTTACTTGACGCTATTGGTCAAGTGCATGAGACTCTATGACAGCGCATGGATTATACCAAAGCAGGCCTCCTGAATTGACATTGTCGTATTTTGTGATCTTCTGAACCTCTGAGCTGATTTGGACTTGAGACGGAATGGACACAAATATCAGCAGGAACCACAACTAGAAAGTATTAAACCTCAAGATTTATGCCCTATTATCCATGGCCGTTTAATCACTGGCTTTACTCTGAAAACACACTGAATAAACAGCTGTCTTGGCCATTTTCTGTAATTGGACCATCAAACATCAGCTCTGCAACGACACAGCGTTTTGACAAAGCAAGCTGAGCAGCACAATGTGAGGCTGTTAGCTTTGAAGCTGAGGCTTATGAGTGCTTTGGGAGAAAATGTCTCCTCCAATGTTGTGTATGAAGGGGTTTTCCACTAGGCCGACATGCGCATGAGGATAAACAAGATGAAGAACACAAGCTCGGACGCATTTTTGTCAAATTACGGTACTTTTCACGCTTTACCTCAACATTTTAATTCTATATATATATACAGGACTGTCTCAGAAAATTAGAATATTGTGATGAAGTTCTTTATTTTCTGTAATGCAATTAAAAAAACAAAAATGTCATGCATTCTGGATTCATTACAAATCAACTGAAATATTGCAAGCCTTTTATTCTTTTAATATTGCTGATTATGGCTTACAGCTTAAGAAAACTAAAATATCCTATCTCTAAATATTAGAATATCATGAAAAAGTATACTAGTAGGGTATTAAACAAATCACTTGAATTGTCTAATTAACTAGAAACACCTGCAAGGGTTTCCTGAGCCTTGACAAACACTCAGCTGTTATAAATCTTTTTTTTTACTTGGTCTGAGGAAATATTAAAATGTTATGAGATCGGATTTTAGAGTTTTCTTAAGCTGTAAGCCATAATCAGCAATATTAAAAGAATAAAAGGCTTGCAATATTTCAGTTGATTTGTAATGAATCCAGAATGCATGACATTTTTGTTTTTTTAATTGCATTACAGAAAATAAAGAACTTCATCACAATATTCTAATTTTCTGAGACAGTCCTGTATATAAAAATATAATATATAATAATAATAATATAATATATATGTATATATATATACATATAATATATATGTATATATAATAATATAATAATAATTAATATAATATATATATGTTTATGTAATCCAAAATATTTGTCCTTTTCATTTATGTTTCAAATTACTGTACTTTTCACGCTTTAACTAAAAATTGTATATATATCTATATATATATGTGTGTATATATATACAGGACTGTCTCAGAAAATTAGAATATTGTGATAAAGTTCTTTATTTTCTGTAATGAAATTAAAAAAACAAAAATGTCATGCATTCTGGATTCATTACAAATCAACTGAAATATTGCAAGCCTTTTATTCTTTTAATATTGCTGATTATGGCTTACAGCTTAAGAAAACTCTAAAATCCTATCTCATAAAATTTTAATATTTTTATAACAGCTGAGTGTTTGTCAAGGCTCAGGAAACCCTTGCAGGTGTTTCGAGTTAATTAGACAATTCAAGTGATTTGTTTAATACCCTACTAGTATACTTTTTCATGATATTCTAATATTTAGAGATAGGATATTTGAGTTTTCTTAAGCTGTAAGCCATAATCAGCAATATTAAAAGAATAAAAGGCTTGCAATATTTCAGTTGATTTGTAATGAATCCAGAATGCATGACATTTTTGTTTTTTTAATTGCATTGCAGAAAATAAAGAACTTCATCACAATATTCTAATTTTCTGAGACAGTCCTGTATATGTATATATATACATATATAAACACAAATATATAGATATATATATGTTATCCAAAATATTTGTCCTTTTCATTTATGTTTCACAAGACTAATTCCTGATTAAATACCAGCTGTTCTTTCTGGTTCAATGTGCTTGTGTTATGTTGATTTTTTACAATTTAGAATATGGAGAAAAGGTTACAGTTTACGAGAAAGTTAATACGGTTCATCAGTGGGATATCAGAGCAAATCCAAGAGGTTAAAGGTTAGGGAACAAACTGAGGGGTAAGCAAGAGAAGACATGAGCAGCAAAGCAACGCAGAGGAACTGGGAATGTATACACTGTGGTTTCTGACCAGTTGAGACGAGGGGTAAGGGCAGGTGACTGAATGTGTGACAGCAACGGAGGGGGAAACAGTGAGGAGAGCACCTAGTGGAGAGGTGAGGCAGGACAGGGACTAGAAAGATCCAGAAGACATGTTGGCACAAATACAAGGAAGGATAGTGTGAAGACATGTTATTTATACAACCCATTAAACCCGACGCTCAGGAATGATCAGCCTCATGTGACTGAATGGAAATGACGATAAATTATGTCAAAAGAGTTTCGGCGTTCTGACTTTAATTGGATCCATAAGAAAAGTTTTCGATGGAAATAGCAGATCATGAAAAGACAATTCTTTCGAATGAATGAATAAAGTTCTTTGTGGTCCTTTTTGTTGTTCTACATTGAACATTTATTTTGACCAGATGATCAAAAATGAAACTACTAAACTTGTGTGATGTTATAATGAAATCAGATCAGTGCGATCAGCTCCAGCATCTAATCTATAGCTGATAAACAATGAGGGGGGCGTGTCCAGCGTTAACACACTTCCTGGAATCATGCTCTCATGCATCCTCACTCATGGCACCTCAGAGATCCTTCCTCGCTCCTCACTCCTTAGAGCAGAGATAAGAGTTTGGGGATGGCCGTCAATATTGCGGCAAAAAGAACAACTTCTGGGGAAATGACAAATAAGAGATTTGGGATTTACCCGGAGAGCCCAAGTTAATGTTTGTATGAACAAACATGACAGAGAGAACTGTGTTTCAACTTCATCTCCGATTTATTCATACATAACCAAAGGAGTCTCTGAACACTTTACAAATAACACACAAACATCAGACTCAAACAAACGGCTATTCACACACACACACACACATACAGAGGCAGAGTCACCGCATAAATAAGAACAAAACTGAATTTTGTTATCAGGTAGAAGTCTCTTGAAACAAAAATACGAAAGAGGGATGATGTTGTATTGTTTGTTTTGGTATCAGGCAAAAATAGATCCATATGGGTGGAATATGACTGAACCTACTTGATGTAATGAGGAATCATTTGACTGCATTTTGAACAAAGTGAAGACTTGTTGCTTTTACGGGTCACCCAGCCAAAAGTCAAATAAGTCAATACTCATTTATAAATGTACAGAAGAATATATAGAGAGAGATGTTGGCATCTGTATTTATAAAAAATGATCCACCAAAAAAAAAGAACATTTCTCCAAACAATAAAGATAAATCTGTGACCACCAATTGTTCTTTTACAAATAGTTATGAAATAGTAAACAAGCACAATGTCCCTCCTTTAAAACTCTTTCCTCCCCCAAGCCCCATTATGCTCTGCTGTGTTGATGAGTCATGGATTACATCTCGTCTACAATAAACTGCTCAAAGAATGAGATAGGCATGCATCCACCTATTCACACCACATCAGCCTGGAGGACCACTGCTCCAGACAGGAGAGAGAGATTAGAAAACCTCAATCTAACGTGTACTAAGGCAGCACACCGGGCCTGCAGCCACATGATCTCCCAGCCAGTCTCCCCCCCCCCCCCCTCTCTCGCTCTCTCTTTATTTCTCCCCATTTCTTCCACTCTCTGGGATATTTTTTCTGTAACCAGCTGCAGTCGGCGGAGCAGCCCGGCTCGCTCCTCGATTCAGTCGCATCTCCACAGAACTCCTCCCTGGAACGCTGCAAACGGCTATTACGTAAAAGCTGAGTGACTTACAGGCAAATCCTCTCTACCGAAAAACTGCCAGAGCATTCTGCCAAACTAGAGAGAGAGAGAGATGGTGGTGTATTTTGGGTAGTTGAGAACTGCAGAATGTTCACATTTAATCCCTCGCCAGCTCCTCCTTTTTATTTTACTTCTTTTTTTTCACTCTTCAATCCTCAACCACCCTTTAGCAGTCGCTTCAACTCCCTCCCCTCCACCCAGCACACACACACACACACACACACACACACACACACAAACGCAAACAAACATGTATCTTCATCCTTCACTCAAAGTGAGAATGTAAAGATTTAGTGAAAGATGCATGGGTGAATATGTCTGTGTGTGTGTGTGTGTGTGTGTGTGTGTGTGTGTGTGTGTGTGTGTGTGTGTGTGTGTGTGTGTGTGTGTGTGTGTGTGTGTGTGTGTGTGTGTGTGTGTGTGTGTGTGTGTGTGTGTGTGTGTGTGTACGTGCATGCGTGGTCTGTGTGTGCGCGTGTTTGTCTCGTGGCAACTGGCCTGCTTTAAGGTCTGGCTTCCCAACAGACACCAAATCTGTGTTTGTTGCTTCAGCTTCTGTGTTTCTCTGGATCTTCCTCCAATTCTCATCAGTTCTGGGCAAACAGCTAAAAATGGTGCATTTTAATTATGACGTGTTTGAGATGCATTAGATGTATCTGTGTGTGTGTGTGTGTGGGGCGGGGGAGTTTCCTATGAAGTTGTACTAGAATAAGAACACACAAGTTCATTGGAATGAAAATATTATTGACAACACACACACTTGCTTACACCAGTAAACCCCACACACACTAAGGCGTTCACAAAATGCATATTCACACAAACACACTTCCCTGCCACACACACACTAGTACACACACAAGCATGCTTGTATGAATATACACACACACACACACTCACACTGTGACAGGGACCCAACAGCATCTCTGGCTGGGCTACAGTGTCACCACAGTATGTGAGCACCACACTCACGCTGCCTCGCTGGCAACCGGCCTATCAAAACGCAGTGCGATGGAAGCTTGAGTGTTTCTCTGTTTTTTTTCACTTCCAAAAGGTCCCGCAGTTGTTATCAGCAATACTTATGTCAGGAATGTCTCAGACGGAAGATGCTAATATTCGTAAACACCTCCGTTGCTATTGACTCAGACGGATTAGAAGTCATTAGAACTGTTCATTTCTGGCAGGCACACATCAAAACAATGTAATAGGATTTCCTCACAGTGAAAAGCTATTTTTTTATATTTTCCCTTTGAAGTACTAATTAGTATAGGTAAAAAGAATCCATATCACCTACACATGAAGCTATAAACAGTTATAAACATGAAGCTGTGCTCTGTCATTTAGTCTGGTATTTAACTCTGACATGTGGTGTGGACTCTGATTCATTCATCTGATACAAAGAACTACAGCGGTTGCAGGTTTGATTCCCACAGCAGCTCATGTGTTCCACGTCAGCTGTTTGTCTCCCCTCCTAATTCTCCTTCAGCAGGTCATTTACCTGTCCACCTAGAGGAAGGCACTCCAGATAATAGCATCAGCAACAGTGCCGAAAACCTAAAACACAATTTGTCTCTGATGATTTCATTAATTTCTCAGAGAAAGAGATTAAATTGAATTAAGTTCCTGGACTCCAAAAAACTGATGCTGGTTTTACTTAAAGTGGTCCCTGGAGGTAACAATGCCATTACCGGCTGATTCTGTCGGGACAATTCACTATTTACCTTCAACCCGGCTTGGCCCACAAGACCCCAAGAAATAGAAGGAATGCTGATGTCTGTGTCCTTGACTACTTGATTCCTGCAGCGCTTCGGGCTTGGCTCAGCGCTCCATCAAAGATAATTAGCAGTGTAGGTGTAAAGCCGCTGAGGGATCGTCTGCTCCTCACTGCACTAGCGACTCCTACTGGTTGGTCCGGGGCACGAGTGCAGAGGGAGGCCGGATACGGGGGTGGTAATGTATCTCTGTCGACACATTCTCACCCCAAAGCGTCAAATACCGAAGAGTCAGTGCTCCGAAGCTTCAAACTATGACGCTCTACGTCTATATTTAGTGTCTTTTCTAAATAAACTTCTGTTTTGGTAGCAAGTTAAGTTCAGGCAGCAAGAGCATGGTTGATGTCAACTCGACTGACTAACAACTCACCCGACTAGCGAGGGACAGATAAGAATAGAATAGAATAGAATATACACTTTTATTAATCCCCAAGGGGAAATTAGTTCTCTGCATTTAACCCATCCTTAGTTATTAAGGAGCAGTGGGCTGCGGTGAAGCGCCCGGGAAGCAACTGGGGGTTCAGTGCCTTGCTCAAGGACACTTCGACTTGCAACTAATGGGGAGAGCGGGGATCGAACCCACAACCCTGCGGTTGCAGGACGGCCCTCTTACCCCACTGAGCTAAAGCCGCCCCAGAGCGGACTGGGTTTTTACGAGAGTGGGTGGGGCATAAAGAGAGAGTCGCTGAATCAAAGTGTTTCAGACGGAGGGCGAATACGGGTTTATTCAGGAAGACAGTATGAGAAAAACAAAAGAAAGAAATATGAAAGAAACGGAGTTCGCAATTAACACCAACACCAAGACACCCGCATGCTTATCACACGCTCAGAGCCACCGATGTTGTGAAGTGCGAGATAGTCCCCCACAGGGAAGCGGGAGGAGAGGTGGCTGTGTCAAACAAACACAGGACTTGTGTCCAGGTGACCGCTGTCCATGTCCCACGTGATACCGAAAACACATGTTGACATTTTGTCCCGTGTCTCAAGCATGCGGGTGTCTTGGTGTTGGTGTTAATTGCGAACTCCGTTTCTTTCATATTTCTTTCTTTTGTTTTTCTCATACTGTCTTCCTGAATAAACCCGTATTCGCCCTCCGTCTGAAACACTTTGATTCAGCGACTCTCTCTTTATGCCCCACCCACTCTCGTAAAAACCCAGTCCGCCCTGATTGACCCAGAGCACCTTTGCTGAGGTAGTTCTCGAGATGTGATGAGAGATTACATATATGTAAATACATATCATTGTATTTATTTGTGCGTGCTTGTTTATTTTAAATATTATGCTCGTTACGGTTCCCTTTTTACAGAAATGTTTCGTTATTTGTGAGATTTCTGTAATTGTTTCTTTTTTTGAATTAACAATGACCAAAAAGTCAACAAAGACAATTTTGAAAATAGCAATACAAAAAGGCGGAGAATATATTGATAATTACATCCAGGGACAAGAGGGGAACTGGTTATCGTAATACCATTGTATTCTGCATCATTCTGTGACACAGCTTCTCTTCATCCGCCATATTGTCTCACAGACTCTAAGACCCCCCGATGTTGGAATGATTACAAAAGCTTTCACCATGTTTCTCTCACGATTGTCAACTCTCAACATATTTGCACAGTGTAGAAGAGCCTTAAAGGGGCCAATATATCATGCATTTACATTGAATATTGGCACTGGAAGTAAGTGGGCATCAGAATTGTCCAACATGAATCTAATTAGGGATACTGGGCTGTTTCAGTGCCAGTGTAGGCAAAGAATAACGATGTGCAAGCAATTTGTTCAAATATGATGCTTCAGTTTTGGATGACCAAAGTAAATGTCATTTCTGTTGTTATATTTACCATTGTTAATATCATCGCAACTATTACAATATGTTTTAGTTGCATAATGTTGACCATACCTTAACCATTCTGTTACATGTGTGCATATTGTAAGAATAATTAAATAATTATGAATAGGGAATGTAATCTCGGATTCAATTCAGTTGATTTGGGACATGCCAGTTTGGCAAAAAAATTTACAATATTTATATATAATATATTAAGTAGCTGTGTGTGTCAACAGTCAGGTCGGGCATGTGCACAGATAGACCCCTAGTGGTGCTCAAGCACCAGCCCTTTTGCCCTGGATGAGAAAACTGCCTCTTTTTCTGGAGACACATTTTGTATTCATTCATCAGTATTTAAGAATAAAGATGACTTTCTCTGTCATCAATTCCCTCCAAATGTGTTTTGATATCTGACGGGGCTTTTTTGTATTTTTTTTACATAACTACCCATTAGCCAATCAGAACGCTTGTACTGTTGTTGCAATGTAATAATTCATATTTTTTCATAAGGAAAATGTAAGCTAGCTGTCTAATCCTGCCAAAAAGAAACGCAGGTCGAGTCCCGCATGATTAGTGTAATACTGCTTCGTTTTCAACTCTGTCAGAAAACATTTTTGCCGATGGATGGTTTGAGCACCTGCCCCCCAAAATGTCTGTGCACGTGCACGCCTGAGTCAGGTTCAGTAGGTGACAGCACACAAGCTTAGCAGTTACATTTGTCACATAAACAACACACACATAATGTATACACAGGCACACATTCAGAGGCATTCGTGACACAAATGTCCACACACAGTAAAAGGCATATAGTTCACACAAGAACCGAACACTCTCTTCGTTACACACACAAACACATCAAACACACACACACACACACACACCAGGGGTTCAGCAGTGGTGCCTTTCTGTAGGATTCTCCTCTGGGTGCTGCGTCCAAGGTGAGTTTGCTGGCTGGCAGCTCCTGAGGAGTTGGTAGGAAGAGATAGCTGAGCGAAGCTATTAAAATACGGGCAGGAATTTCCCTTATCTCTCCCACCGAGGCTGCTCGCGCCGCTTTGTGCTATTATGGAGATAAAATGCACAGAGGCTCGGAATGAGGGAGGGAAGGGGGACGAGGAGGGGACAGCGAGGTTGGGGAGGGAAGGCGTAAGAACGTCAGATTTATGGAGCTAGGGAAGCTTAAGGTTATTAAATCGTGAGATTACTCGACTGCGAAATTGTTGAAGTTTTTACGCGAAGTTGAGGGATTTAGTCCTGTATGAAACAGCAAAGCATTAGGAGGCCAGCAATATACATTATTCACAATGTATTTGTACCCTTTTCTTCTATTCTGCTCACCCTTTCCTGAAGTCACCCGGTCTTTTTTCTCCCGCCTTTCATCAAGCACACAGACAATATCGAGCTCTTCCTAAATTCCTATTCAGAGGAGCATCTGCCCCTCCCATTCCTGCCCTCTCTCTCTCTCTCTTTCTCCCTCGACGGTAGCAGAGTGTAGACAGAGGAAAGAGAGCGAGTCAAAGAGGAAGAAGGAGAAGCGGCAAAAGAGAGACGGAGGGAGACAATGAGTGGAGGCTTGTCATCCCTTGCTCCGGTATTGA
The DNA here is from genome assembly GCF_029220125.1 of Pseudoliparis swirei. Lineage (NCBI taxonomy): Eukaryota > Metazoa > Chordata > Actinopteri > Perciformes > Liparidae > Pseudoliparis > Pseudoliparis swirei. Next base: position 21,141,321 of record NC_079392.1, on the reverse strand, counting down.
CACCACTCACAGTGTGAGGCAACGCATACTCCCACAGGAGGACATTCCTCACTGTCAACCTTCTCGAGAGGAGATGGGGGAAGAGGTGACTGTAAGAGGTAGGATTAAAGAAGCTCATATTTTACATTTAGAATAGTGTAAGCTGAACACCTACGTGTTTCCGAGGCTTTCACGGTGAGCATTAGGTGTTCATTGGGTTTGTCTTTGGGGCAGATGAATAAAAACACTTCCATGACAATTTGTCAGTGACGGGCCGTAACAGACAGATTTATTCTATTTGAAAATGTCAACTATTCATCACTGACAAAAAGAGTTCATACAAATATATTCTTACATCTACTCTTACAACATAATACGTCTTAATAGAGGTTATGTTTGTTGTTTATGTTTGTTTTCCGTTTAAATGATGGGGTCAGAAATGTGAACCCAAGTTCTTGGTTTACAAAACAAAATCACTTTTACCAATAGGATGATCTATATTCTGAGGGAAGAACTACAGGGTGGGACGGATTTATATTTCAAAATGGATGCGCTGTGTTTTGCATTGGGACTCGGCACTTGAACAGAATTTATTGGTGAATTTGTTATTCCTGATGGTGTGTGAGTACGAGGGATTGTTACCACCCCCCCCCCCCTTAAGTTTTCCTGAAAAGAGGAAAGCATTTGTTTCATTTTATTTCCAAGGGAAATATACATACAAGTATAAACATAACATATTCATCTATATATATGTATATGACACCACAACTCGTATCCCACATGGGTGAGAAATGATTCTCCCCTCTGCCCTACACACACTCTCCACCCTTCATTCTCTCCATCCATCATGATGTGCGTGGCTTCAAATCTCTCTCTCTCTCTCTCTCCCGAAAAAAACAATTTCTCAGAGAGGGATATCAGGAGGGGAAAAGTGAATAAAACATGTATTTCACATCAAACTCTTTTGATAGCATGTACATATAAATATAAACACACACATCCTTGGAAACACCTTGCAGTGTCTCTCCTCATATTCCTGCATTTCGTGCCTTGGGAGTTATCTCTCCATATCCATTTAAAGCATTCCATCTGTATTTCAAATGGAACTCGGCGGAGAGATTTCCTCAGCGATTATCTAAAGGCTTTGCATGTGTGTGCAAGTTTGTGTGTGCCACTGTTGACGCTGGTAAACACACAGCTGGCCATGCTCTTTGATACACCAGGAGGCCTCGAGGATATTCCACACTTCTTTTATACTTGTATATTCTGCGGCGCACTCTCATCCTCGTCGTCTCTTCACCTAATTTGCACAATTTCCCTCCATCCTTCACCGACTCCAGTCACTCCGAGAGAATCTATGCACCCCCAACTGTGATTTAGCCGGCCAGCCAAGTTATTTGTATGTATTTATAAGTATGATTGCGCTTGGTTGTTTACGTGTGTTTCTGCATCAGAGTAAAACTCTCCCATTGATGTCAATGTATGAATGTGTGTTTGCACACATGTACCTGCTCATGTTCTACTCTCATTTCCTTGTGTGGTGAGATTGATTACGTTTTCTCCATATACTGGTGAGACGAAGCATAATGCAGCTAAATGGGGCCGTCTTGTCGTTTATGGACGACTCTCCCACTGTTTGTTGACACTCAGAAAGAGTGCCAGCCATCTTCCGCGTCACGAAATAATTCTCCTCTGTGGCGTAGCGGAGAGAAACTTCATTAACCCCAGTGCCACACAGTCAATCCTGGAGATGTGCATGTGTAATGTGGCTGAAAGCAGCCTTTTAACGCTGTAAAAACTAACTTGGATAACGTCAGGATGTATTACACACTTCAGCTAAATCGTAGTGAGCTGGTCTACCATCTTGTGTTTCATGGGCTGTATACATATGTGCGAACATTATGTAATAAATACTGTATTAATGTATATATGTTAATGTTTCAGCAACAATGCACTCACACCACACGGTCCAATGAAACATTTGTATGTTGAATTTATGTTAATTAGACACTTTGCACCAGCCCCACATCAAACGCTAAAACCTGGCACTGCTTTTCCCTTGTCAGTTCAAATTAGTCTCTAAATCAGTTTTAACCCTGCTTTAACTGATTTGTTTGCCACTTGGAGCAGAAGAAACAAGCTGACATATATATCACTTTGTTATTCAATTTAATTCAATTCAGTTTATTTTTTATCGCCCAAAATAACAAATTATAAATTTGCCTCAGAGGGCTTTACAATCTGTATACACATACGACATCCCTGTCCCAGGACCTCACATTGGATCAGGAAAAACTCCCAAAATAACATAAAAAAGGGAAGAAACCTTCAGGAGAGCAACAGAGGAGGAGCCCTCTCCCCAAATGGACAGAAGCAATAGATGTCATGTGAACAGTGTTACAGAGTTACAACACATTCAATGAGTATGACAGAAATGATGAATAATGAGTATTAGGCATGGACAACGATCCAGATGTCCACAATCCATGTAAACAGAAGGAGGTAGAGAGGTGGGTCATCAGCAGGGCCACGGCAGCAGGAGCCAGGACCATTATGCAGGAGGCATCGCGAAGGAGGCGGGGCCCTTGAGGCAGGAGGCACAAAGAAGGAGGCAGGGCCAATGAGGAAGGAGGCCATGACCAGGCCAGGGGACAGATGCATGAAGCAGGGGAACAGAGTGAGGGGGAGGGCCCAGGAGCCAGGACCGGGTCCAGACACAGCCGGGTCCAATGGACCCTGGGAGGCGAGAAGGCACAAAGACTCCGGGAAGAATCAGAGTTAGTAATGTGCAATGAAGAGACATGAATTTGTCTATAAGGAGAGAGAGAAGAGGAGACAGATGCTCAGTGTATTCTAAAACGTCCCCAAGCAGCCTATAGCAGCATGGACCAGGTGAACCTGATTCAGCCCTAACAATAAGCTCTGTCAAAGAGGAAAGTCTTCAGTCTACTCTTAAATGAGGTGACTGTCTGCCTCCTGGACTGAAGGTGAAGCTGGTTCCATAAAGGAGGAGCTTGATAACTGGCTCTGGCTCCCACCCTACTTTTTAGGACTCTAGGAACCACAAGTAGCAGTTATGAAAAAATGCAGTCCTTGAGATCTGCTTCATATGGGAGTTAAAGTTCCGATCAAAGATAATTCTTTACAGTGGTGTTGGATCTACAGAAACCACATCACCACATAATTGATCTCTCATGTACATTGTAAGGTGTGTGCTTCTTTAGGCCCTGGTCATTGCAGTGCTGGCTATGCTAATGTTAGATTAAAACTAACCATGAACTGTACACAACCTGTATCTGTTAATAGTACAGTTTGAATAAATAAAAACAACCTCACCAAAATCCCAAGTACTACATTCTACACGATGCTTCCTTCAGATCATGTGTGTTGTAAACTAAATTTAAAAAATAAACATACAGTCAATTTCTTATTTAGTAACTTTCCTTCAGGCTGTTAATGGCTAAGTAAAGCCTCCAGGGGCAAAATGAGCAACCCAGAACTCCATTCTGCATCCTCCCAGTCCTCCCACTCCCTGAAGCCCACAGAGATGCTTCCTCGTGGGACACTACTCCCACTCTGCCTGGGAGCTGAAATACATATGGATTGAAAATCAAAAGAGGGAAGAAAGCAGGTAAAATCAGGTTTTGTAGATACACAAATATGTACTTCCCCTGCATTTGTGTGCACTTTGGTAAATGTTGTGAGATGTATAGAATCATTTAAAGTTCAATAATGACCTTAGGGGGACACAGTCAGGAATTGCCATCAGTGATGGCACCCAGTGTAAACTTTTAACTGGGCAGCTGCCTGCATGTCGTTTATTTCCTCCAGTATCTGCCTCCAGCACACTGACGCTTACCAGCCAACAGGCTCCTTCTGTTCCTTTATCACACTCACTGATATGCACACGTGCTGTAGGAGTGCAAAGGGAGTAAATGAGCACACAAACACACACTCAAATGCTCACAGAGAAGATGAAAGGTACAGCGACTGAGGTAAAAATAAGAGAGAAGACAGTGAAGATTGCAGCTTAACCTCTTGGCTCCGCTGTAAAGCAGCACTCAACTCTCTGGGGCCTCGCTGATAGCCATCTGTCTGGCAGGGGGAGACGGCTTCACCTTCCCCACATGTCAGCACGACACAGGGGCAACCACTCACACACATAGCCTCCACTCATGGGACGTGCTGTAGAGTTGTCATATATCCAACAGAAATGAAAGTAAAGATGATTCTTGAGCTGCTAAATTAATCCTGTGACCCCCTCGAAATTCCACCTGCATGCCCCCAAGTCTCAACATAAAGTATTTGTTTCTTCATTCATAAAAGGTTGGCTTTTTAGATATGCAGCATGCGCAGCCGTAGCAATGAGTAACGTCTATTTAAAGTGAGTGTAGGACATTCGTTGACAAAGAATGAGCTATGATTTGGAAATCCTGAACAGAATTCAAAACACTTCACATTTTGGCTTTAGATTTAGAGCTTAGTCAATAGCTCCCTCTCAAGGCGACGGCTGAGCTAACAAAAACCTTTTCCATACCCACAACCTCCCCCTCCTGCTATCCTTTAGCCCCACTCTTAAAACATAAATTCCTTGAAATCCTTCCACTTCTCCACCTTTGCCTCCACACCCCTCTCCCTGCTACTCGGTGTCCTCTCCACCCCTCGATCCATCTCTGTCCTCCTGATCAATAATCAATCTGCAGGGGCCGAGGCCAGGGACTCTGCACCATCTGTCTCCATCGGCAAATCTGAGCGCGCGAGAGAGGGAGGGAGAGAGAGAGAGCGAGGGAGGAGTTAGAGTTAAATCCATCTCCATCTATCCCCATCCGTGGTCAGGTCCACTCTGCCGGTATAGATCATAATTTGGAGAGGTGTAATTGCTGTTCAGAGACTCGGGGTGGATGCTAGAGGGGCGGGGGGGGGTGTCAATAATGTTTCCACAGTCAAGTCCTCCCCTCTGCCCCACCTCCTCACTCTCCTGCCTGACCCAGTTTCCCTCTGTTTCTCCTCTTCATCTTCGTCTCGGACTTCTCCACACTTCTCCTGTTATCTTCACTTTTCTCAATTTAATTTACAAAGATATCCACAGACCAAAACAACATATTGTATCACCCTTTTACTTCTACTACTATGTGTGTGCGTGTGTGTGTGTGTGTGTGTTTTCCGCTTTAATCCTGGAGGACCAGCACCAACAACGCCTCCCCTCAGCGGCGTCTGTGCTCCACTTGACACCCGGTTGAGCGTCAGAGGAGGACGTCGCTGCTTTGATAATGATCTGCCGAGTAACACCTGTCTCGGAAAAATAACTCTTGGCCCAACAAATGAATTGTCAAATACACTCGAGAGTGTTGTGCAGAGCTCGCCAAGGCCCGGAGGAGGTTTTTCCGACACCCTAATTCAATCACACTATTACCTCAGCAAGTACAAGCCACGTGACAGCAGCTGTGAGAGAAGCCCATCCAGCAGTAATCTCAGAGTAAGAACTCTCAATCATTACCAAGACTCAGAGTCAATGCTCACACTTACAGTTCTGTGAGCCAGTAGCCTACGTTGCCACAGCAGTGCACTCAATGCACAATAACATTGGTTTAGCATGCTAGCATGTTAATATTCGCTAGTCAGCACTTTACATAAAATACAGTTGAGGCTGGTGGGAATCAATGTATTGAACAAATACAAATGTGGACATGTTTGTGGCACAATGTGGAATGTGACGGGATCCCCAAGGTGGTAACATGAATGTGTGAACATGTCAGGGGTAATCCATCCAACAGTTGTTGAGACATTCGCTAAAAACAATAATCTCAATTTTTGGTGGCACCGGAAAAAAAGTCAGAGGGTCCCCTTCACCAGAGTTATAGGATACATCCTGTGGTAAATATACATTTCTGCTTAACCCATCCTGTACATGAGAAAGGATAGTAGAACTAGAAAGGATGTGCCAACGTGAAACTCGTTGGATCATTAGCACAGTGTGTGTGTGTGTGTGTGTGTGTGTGTGTAACACTGCAGAAGAGATTAATCAAGATTATTTTTCCATTTTTCTGTGTGCGTGTTTGAAAGAAGATATTTCCATTTTGTGTTACAGCTCAACCGAGAAGGGTGTGTCAAAAGAGATGAACACATACTCGTAGCCCTTACACACACACACACACAAACACACACACACATGCGTGGGCACTGACTGAGCTCCTGTGAGTGAGAGTACCTGGTCTGTGAAGGATAACCCAAAGGGGAAACAAAGAGCCAATGAAACTTTAATGAGCCGGTCACATATCAGCTGAAGCATGCTGCAGCTGCACGGCTCTCTTTCTCCTTCTCTGCTATCAAAACACAAACGTCTCTCCCCACTCAAACTGACAAGGAGACTCCCCTGAAACAAATTCTCAACAACGATGAGGATGCATTGTGCTTTTCCGTTTCAGGTTCTGCACTTGTCTTCCTAACTGCGAGAGGGAGAGAGAGATCTAGTATTTGTAATGCAAAGCCAAGGACAGCTGAATGACAATACTTTAGTAAATTATCTAATTACCAACAAGCCAGTACACTTAGTATGCAGTGATACACAGTAGTTTGGAAATACTTATGGTTTACATTAACCTACTTGGTTCTGTCATCCATGTGGTTTGCTGGAACATCAGCACCAGGCGTGAAACTTGTATATTTTATATGTGTCGGTTTCTTGCATGTATCAGTATTCAACACCACATCTGAACTCTACCTACCTTTGATTTCATGCACATTAAAAAAGGCTAACATTTGCAAATATTTGACCAGCAGGTCTTTAAAAAAAAAAGCACTCTTGCCATTTCTTCCCAATCCCTCAATGTATAATATACATACAGTGTATGTGATATGCTAATAAATTCTGAACACACGTTAGAAGGAGGCCGGCCTCTCCCAAAGCCCCCGTTCTCGCTGTTCCTCATCAACGCTTTCTGCTGAAATGTACGATTTGCAATATGCAGTTAATGAGTTGTTGAAGGCTGAGAATGAATCCCATTCTAGCCATAAGTGTGTAAGGTTTCCCGAGGGGGGCTTGTGTGTGTGTGTGTGTGTGTGTGTGTGAAAGTTTTTTGTGTGTACTACACCATGTATGTGTGCCCGACTGTGTGTGTGTGTGCACATGTGTGTGTGTGTGTGTGTGTGTGTGTGTGTGGGTGTGCGCGTGCATATCCGTGTGGGTGTGTGCTTGTCAGTGGAAACAGAAGCGTCTTTAATCTTCATTCGATGACTCTCACTCAGAGCAGAGGCTGCAAACACTGTAAGTAAAAGAAAGAAAGAATGAAAGATAAATGGATGGAAGCAGCGTTTCGAAGGGCAGAGTGAGGAGAAGTACAGAGGAAGAGGAAGAAAACCTCTCCATGATTGTGAGGAAGATGTTGTGGAGGAGATCTCACCAGAAATAGAGCCAGATAGAGAGAAGAGCTGTTCTCACACAGACCTACTTCTGTCAGTCAGAATGTCGCTCAGCGTTTAGCGAGAAGCTGCTAAGACACACACACACACACACACATATGCTCCACTAATACTTCACAATCAACAACAAATAGCAAAACTGTGCAAATTGTGTGCGGGAGTGGTGATCCAACGATTCCTGGAGAGAGTCTCAAAATGTAACACGTCTACAACGACAACAAAAGGTATGAGAGCTCATCATGCTTGATAACGTGCTGCATCTTCTATAGGGTTTAACACACACACACACACACACACAGTACCCACTCAGCAAAACACATATGCACATAAAACACACAAACATAAATCATAGGCTACCCAATGCACACACTTCCACATTCCAGCACACCGTATCTGCCCCAGCAGTGGTGACTGACACTCTCCACTTGAGGAGATTAAGTGTGCTCATGCTGTGTCGGCACAGCTTGACGTCCATTTATCCTCAAAACTCATATGAAGCATCTCCAAGAGCCCCGTGTCAATCACGTGCACACACACACACACACACCACCCACCCATGTGCATGTTCCCCGATTTCTCCGAGCACACCAGCTACTTTATTACGACTGCTGTCGTCGGAGAAAATAAAAGCGGGAGGTGCAGTTTTCGCTCTTCTTCTGACTCGAATCCGATGTTCGCTGACACCACTGGGACTGGGAAAGATTCTCAGGAGATGCAGATTCTTTGCTCTTAGAAACATTTTGTAGGTATGTGTTTGTTAAAACAACATCAGCTGTGTGCCGTCTAATTGCCACACTGAAAGAAGGCGCCTGTGGTGTTTGTGGTTTCAACAGCCGCAGATTTAACCAACACACTATAAATACATACAGGCCATCTGGGTACTTGCAGGGTACAGATAACTCGCTGGCAACTGCTGCTGGTCTCTTTATGCCTATTAACACTAGAATATTATTAATTTTTATCAAATTACAGTCTGCTGAGCTAATAAAGGGACCAGGGTGGGCTACTCGAGGAGCCCTTATGAGACATACTAAGCAAGGACCTGATTTGGTTATATATTAAAACCTTTTGTGGAATACTTGGTTTTAAAATTGATCTCACAGGTGGGCAGCCAAGTCAGGTTGATGGCAGACGTGTGTTGGCTTTCGTGGATCTGTCCTGACATCAGTTCACCAAATGTGAGCTGGTCCGAGCAAAGTTTGGATTATTAACCAGCCAATGTCACTTTGTGACAATTCATTTTTGGTCATTTGATCACTTGTTCAAGCATACAAGATCACAAAGGTGCCACATTATTTAGTCATCTTCTAAAGGTGTCCTGTGTCAAAAGGTGGTAATAAAACATTGCATAACAATATGTTTAATCAAATCACACCAAACAAACATGTTTTCTTTTTTTCACAATAACATAAGATGAAATAATGGACTCCTCTGTAAAATATGTGTGATGGAAAAATCACAAATACTCATTTTTAATAGTGTTTTCCCTTCTTTATCAAACTGTTCATTCTTACAGTTTTTCTCGATTGATTACACACAAAAACTGGAACTTCTAACAAAATGACCACAACCTGTAACTCATGTGCCAACTCCCTAAACCAATTCTGCTAAACTATAAGCACAAGTATCTGCTTTAGACACAGATTTCAATTGTTAGCCACACTTTCTTCAAAACACAACACACAATTATCTGCTTTAAACACAGATTTCAATTGTTAACCACACTTTCTTCAAAACACTAAACACCATCCTCTCTACTTTGCACACGTCATCAATGCCAAAACCTCCTTGTGTTCAGACAGAACACACTGCTGTTCAATTGGCAAAACTTCCATTACCACGGCTGTTGTGCAATTTGGAATCAAACAATATAAGGGCCACAGGTGACCTCCTGGTTTGAAGAAGAATGGATGAAAACATGGAAGGTAGAGGAGACCAGAGAGGCAGAGGAGAAAGGGTAAGAGGACGAGGACGAGGTGGATGAGGAGGACGAGGAGGAAGAGGAGGAGTGAGAAGGAGGGGTGTGATCTCAGATGAGATTCGGGCCACACTAATTGACCATGTGGTTAACCATGGTTTAACCATGCAAGAGGCTGGCCAGGGGGTGCAACCTCATATAAGCCGCTTTTCAGTAGCATCCATCATCCGGACGTTCAGAAGAGAGAATAGGTAAGAAACACTACGATGACAGGAAAACACTAGTTTGAATCCTTATCAGGAGCATAGTGTTCTTGTATTTACTGTCTAACTATTTTACATTGTACTTTATTTTTATATTTTGCAGAACTGAAAGATTACCCCAGGGTGGTGGGAGGGAGCGTATGTTTACAGCAGAGCAGGAGACGGCGATAGTAAACATGGTTCTGGCGAATAATGCATGAACCATAAAACAAATAAGAACTGCCATTATTGATGACCAGGCCATGTTCCACAACATTGCCACTGTAAGCATAGCTACAGTGGACCGTGTGTTAAGGCGGAACGAGCTGAGAATGAAGCAGGTCTACCGGGTGCCATTCGAACGGAACTCCGAAAGGGTTAAACAAATACGCCATGACTATGTGCAGGTAAGTCCTATATATTCTCACAACTGATTGCATCCTATCAGCACTGACACATTACTGGACTGTTTTGTAATCCAATCCAATGTTATTTTCAAGTGTTTCACAACAATGTGTATGTCTATTTCTGATGCAATATTGTCATGTTTGTTTCAGAGATTTCTTGAGCTGGAGGCAACGGAAGAGGTCCATAACTTCATCTATATAGATAAAGTTGGTTTCAACCTCTGTAAAAGTAGACGTCGGGCGAGAAATATTATCGGCCAGCGTGCAATTTTAAATGTCCCTGGCCAGCGGGGAGGGAATATCACTCTTTGTGCTGCCATCAATCACCACGGCATCCTCCATCACCACTCAATCCTTGGCCCCTACAACACTGCACGTCTCCTCACATTCCTGGACACACTCCACAACACGGTAATACTACCAGACCAGCCAGATAATGCAGAGCAGCCCAGGTACGTTGTTATCTGGGACAACGTAAGTTTCCACCGGGCTGCTCTGGTGCGCACCTGGTTCACCAACCACCCACGGTTCCTGGCACTTCCCCTCCCACCATACTCTCCTTTCTAAATGCTATAGAAGAGTTCTTCTCTGCATGGAGGTGGAAAGTGTATGCACGTAATCCTCAATCGCAGATCCCCCTAATACAGGCCATGGAGGAGGCATGTGGGGATATCGCGCCAGAGGCATTCCAGGGCTGGATTCGCCACACCAGGCGATACTTCCCCCGCTGCTTGGCCAGGGAGAATATTGCCTGCGACATTGATGAGGTCCTGTGGCCAGACAGGAACCGACGACAGGATGAAGCCTAATTTTTTTTGTCCTTTTTTTATTTACACTTTTCTTTCTTTTTGTGTTGACTGTAGTGGTCTATTGTTTTTTCTTTGAAAAAATTAGAAAAAATAAAAACATTTTTGTTGTATATTTGTGTGTTGTTTTATATTTTGAGCTAAAACATTATACATTTACAATATTTTACAACAGGAGAAAGCGTACAGTAACACTGGACCTGATAAGGCCTTCATACTGGTGTTTTCCCATTTCATCGTAGTGTTTTCCATTGAACACATCAGTGTTCAATCGATGCTTAGAATGTCTACTCATATAATGGGCTGTGTTTGTCATTTGAAAACAAAATACCCTTTTGAGGTGACATAACACTGTTTTGAAAGAAAAGTTTCATTTTGCAGGAGATATAAAGGGTTTTGCATTTTGTGTGAGTGGTTTTGGGATTTGTGTTTAGAGTTTTGAGAAAACGAGGCATGCTTTCAAAAAATGTGTTTAAGCAATCGAGAAAAACTGTAAACCCGCACAAAAGCCAGATCATGAGCAACAATGTGTATACAGGCAAGAACGTCTTGTGTTGACTCAGAAGAACAGAGGTTTTAGTTGCTTTGATGTGAAAGCATGTGATGGAAGAAAGGTTCGAGAGGAAGAGAAAGAGGGGGCAATATGTGGAGGTGAGGTTAGTGAAGGGCACTCGGCAAGACAGAATGATGAAAGGACCCTTCGAAGGACAGATGGGAATAAAATTCCCAAATCAATACCATCCAAGGGTGTTTTACTATTAACGCGTACAGCGAGGAGCCCACGTTCGATACTTCTCACCTGACTGCTCAAGCCCGAGACCCCTCACAGACACACACATTCCCCTATTTTGCCTGCACTTTCATCTCCCTTCTACTACTTATGCACACTTTGTGACATTTTATGTGACAGTGGGGACCATCATAACCATCACAACCTCGAAACCGTTGGCTCACAGTGGGAAACTGCCAAGCACCCCAGACCCTACAGGTCCGAAACGCCTCAGGGTCATTTGCCACTTTGTATGTCTTTGTAATGGAAAACAACAATGCACCATTTAATCACAATACCATCTTAAAATAACAGTGCATGCTGTTAGTGTAGATGAGTTCAAGTCCTGTCTAGAATGATTGTAACGCAGGCAGCTTACTTTTTGAGACACTTGTTTGTGAGAGCCAGCAAAGATGTAAAATGTGGATACTGTAGCCCAACAAGACTTTATTTATTTATCAATATAGTTCATTCGTTTATCTTTTTTATTGTCAGTTCCCTGGGCCGCAGGAGTCAAGCCTTTAAATTCAGTGTAAAATGTGTGTGTACAATTGTTTTTCTCTCAAGTTGGTTTGTTTTGCCATTATCTATTTGTTATTCTGACAGTAAACCAAACAGCTGCTTGGGAAATGAAAATGGGTTTTATGTATGGTGTAATAGTCTCTCTCTCTCTCTCTCTCTCTCTCACAGCCTGTGGCCATTTATCTGCCAGTGTCTAATTATGCATTAGTGAGCACAGAGAATAGAGAAATGTTGTGCATCCACTCTGCTGCAGAACAGACTCTCGCGACTCCTTCTTTCCGTCTTTCTCACACTATGCAGGGGTCAACGGTATAACATCTGTCATAATACAACATGTTGTCGTTGCACTGTGATAACATTTTCAAAAACTGTATTTCTGCATACGATGGCTCAAACACACATAATGCCAACTGCAGTGTTTACCTTCAGGTGCTGCTGTCTGCTGTTTGGACCACATCATATGTTTAACTGAGCAAAAAACACAAATGCTGTTGATTCGGCTTCATTAGCAACAACGAGTCTAATCAGGTTTAGCAGAAGGGCTGCAATCCTCCTTCTCAGTGCTTTGCACACGAGTGGCCAGCAGAGGACACTGTACGTTCTGGAGCATGCAAATCAAAATAGCACATGATGTGTGTAATGTATATTAATTATACATGCACAAATAAAACTGCATGTCCTGTTGATCAAGCTTTTGTTTTAAATTAAACATGAAAACTGTGTGTGTGGGTTTAACCCTTGTGTTGCCTTCGGGTCATTTTGACCCGATTCAATATTTAACCCTCCTGTCGTCTTCGGGTCAATTTGATCCGATTCAATGTTTAATGTCGGTGTTCTTTCCGGAGTCAACAAACAAACATAAAGTACCTCACACTTAAACTTGGAAAACAATATTAATTCTAATAATTTTCTGTAGATTTTAATAGCTGGGGTCATATTGACCTCAAGGGTAAAATATGTTAGTAAATATAAAGGTAACAGGAGGGTGAAACATTGAATCGGGTCAAATTGACCCGAAGGCAACACAAGGGTTAAAACAAATTGCATATCCTGTACAGATGATGGTTCCCGAGTGAGAATTAAGATTCTGTTTAAAACTCCAAGCTTTCAGCAATGACCCATAAATACATGCAGCCACTGGGTCTTACAGATGTCTGCCGTGCACAATACTGTATTTTATAGCAGCACTATGCCATGTGTAAGACAAGACTGTCATCTAGTGGCGCTGTGTGTGTCACACACACACACCTGTCTCAATATAAAGGGAGTCCACACCCTCCACATAAGCAGCATCAACAGTCGCATTGGCGGTGATCATTTCATTTGAAATGATGGCTGCTCTGCTGGATGGTTACGACAATCCCGGCCTAACTGTCTGTCCACATTTTTGTCTTCTGTCATTTGCATTCATCTACAATGTGGAAATGTTTTTAGTGCTCCTATGCACCCAGAACTGTACATCCCTTGACATCATTTGATAATACATGTGTTTATGGGATGTAATATTTAAGAAATATTAATTAACATCTTGTAAACAAATTAAGTTGCAAGAATTCGGTGTGTTTGACTGGCCCCACTAAGAAATGATGCTGCATAACTGTAGGTTCCTTATAATTGGCAGGATGCAAGTTAATAGTATAAAGATATTATGTTTTATTGTAATTAATCATTTATAATAAGAATCAATGTTTCCGTGGTAGATACGCAGCACACTTTTAATTTGCCGTGTGGGGTATCCTGCTTGATTATGCTTCAGCTCTATTGTCACACACCTGAAGGTCCACGCGCGTTCTGCTCACCCTGGTCAGGATGCGCTGCTTACCGCTCAGCCAATCAGCGTGAAGCGTTGGGATGCAGTTGGACAAACTGCTTGGTGATGACACTGGTTGACCTGCAGGTGGCGTCAGTGCTCTGTGGAAACGGGGAGCTTTCTGTGGAGGATGTAAACGTGTTGTCATCTCTATAACAGTATAAGCAGCTGCAAAAGAAATATGACTTCCAGTTGGCCATCGTTATTTACAGAATAATGTTATCTATACATTTTATTGACGATTTATACAGGATTTGTAGGTTTTACCTAAAAATGCTTAGGTCGGTTTCTTCCGGCCAATAAAACCCTGTATGTTATGTTCCAATAATGTTCTTATGGTGCACGTTTTAGCCTTTAGATTGTTATGTGAAAAATAAATAGAGCATTACTTCTCCGAAAAAAGGTGCCCAATATGAATTAATTCACGAGTCTATGTGTCTTTACCGAAATGAATGAGCTCAAACTTTACACCTTTTTATTTTTTTTCTGGATTGATTTATACAGTCAACTACTTCATGATTAAGGGGTTATCTGATCTAATAATAAATATGTCATTCAATAATTGGATTTATCTTTTTTTAATGGATACCCTCAGGGCCGTTTCTAAGATTCAAATTAAAGGGGGGGCTTAGCCCCGAGGGGAGCGGCTTGTTTGTGATCGGCAATTTGTTTTAGGGCCTTGGATATCCTTTGTTTCAGACAGTTCAGATTGGTTTAATCAGAAATAGTGTGATTTTTCTCTGTAGTTTTGCTTGCATTCAGCATATGATAACACAAGAGACAGAATTTCATAGTGAATTACAGTAAATCACAAATATGAACTTTTCTCAAAAAGAGAAATTATTTTCCTGCTTTTAAAGAAAAGATGGACTAGCTTTCAAACCCGCATTGTACTTCAAATTCGCTCATTCACACTCTCGCTCACTGGAGATAGTTTCTAACAAAATAGCTAGCTAGCTTAGTGTCAAGATAGACCACTACATTATTTGCCTCAAGTAAACCTATATTTAAGCAGGTAACAATTGTTACTTGGCAGAATGAGAAAGGCCCTAGTGCCCGGGGATTATATCGTTAAGTATGATGATAGGCTATTGGATTTTAATTAGAAGGGGGAGAAAACATACAAACCAGAACGCACGCACATATGTAGCATGTTAGAGTTACACAAAATGTGTCCATGTAAGACACAAAAGTTTAATTTAATGACATCACTAAAATCTAAATACAAATTGTATTTTTCTTTTAAGCCAATAATGCCAAATAATTTTGAGGGGCTGAAGAACATTTAAGGGGGGCTTAAGACTTTTATTTTTCTCCCTCCTCTCCCATCAGCCCTCTGTCTCGGAATCCGATTGGCGTCAGTTCATTAGTCTTTAACCGCTCGATGCTGACGAATAACAGGCTCCAGCGAGCAGAACAATCCAATAAAAAAAGTTTGCGAATGTGTATTAAACGTTTCCCTCCGCCAGTTATCTCAACTGCTGTCTGATAACCTTCAAATGTCAAAGCGGAAACTGCGATGAGGATATGAAAGATTGAGATTTTACTATAAATTCTGAGTTTTGGTAAGGTTTGATTTATTGCTTTTGGTGCTGCAAGCAGGTCAGCAAGTTTCAAATCCATGTCACTAACTACTCAAAAGATAGCAACACAGACGAATGGCCAACCTGTGTATGTGTTCGTGCGTTTATTACATCTATCTTTGTGAGGACTAAATTTAGTTTTAGACGTACGGGTACTTTGTTAGTATTGCTACACCGTGCAGCGTGACGGCAGCAGATGTAGCGGACTAACATCCAAGCTAACCTAACTTCCCAAACGCTGTGGACATCTGAACGCTGATTGGCCGAGACGCGACACGTCCCATCAAAGATGTTCTATTGCAAAGAGCACCACTCCACATTTTCTCCGCGTCTCACTGCAATCTCAACGGCAGCGGGCCAGGTGAAAAAAAAAAAATCGGAACGCGTCTCTGGTATTGTTCAGGGGGCCGGTCCACATGGGGAGGCGGGCCGTAGTTTGGGGACCACTGCTCAACAGGATCATTGAATAATAAACAACAATTAAATATAAGAAATTAGAAATAAGAAATGATAAAGTGTATTTTGAACGACACAGTTGAACGGCGAGGCGAGTCAGTTGATGAAAGAGACTCAGGGTCCGTTGTGTCCCATTCTGAGTCATCAATTGAAAAAGATTCATCGTCCTTGACACCTTCTTCTGGTGCTCTGGTGCATGAGCTGGTAAAAGACGCTAAGGGTCCATTTTGTGTGTGTAGATCCCAAATTCTGACATTTGACTTTGAGACCTTTTACATTAAAATAATTAAGGTATTTGGATTCCCTTTATAAGGCATTCTTCATCCAAGGACCTCAGAGTGCCACATAGCCAGTATATAGTTAAAACAATAAAAAAGGAATATTCGAAACAAGTCATAAAAGTCAACTAAAAATTATACAAGTCCTTCTGAATAAAAAGGTTTTTAGGCCAGTCTTAAAATAGTCCAGTGTGTGTGTTTCCCTTAGGTGGTCAGGGAGACTGTTCCACAAGCGGGGCGCTGCTGAGCAGAAGGCCCGGTTGCCCATGGTGCGGAGCGAGCTGTTTGTTGATCTGAGGGTGCGGGTGGAGGTTTGGAGAGTAATGAGTTATTGTAGGTAGGAAGGTGCATGTCCATTTCTGCATTTATGGGTGAGTAGTAGAACTTTGTAGTCAATCCGGAATGAGACAGGGAACCAGTGGAGTGAGTGGAGAATGGGTGTAATGTGCTCATATTTACAGACTCTCATCAGGATCCTGGCAGCACATTCTCAGTCAAACATTTAAATGTTTCATTTCTCTCACTGTGGGAAACAACTTCTCTCCTGATAGATTTATTCTCTGGAAACAAAGCAAAATATTTCATATCTGACTCTTGCGATATTGTTAAAGCTGCATTCTTTCTAGTGACCACCGGGGGTGACTCCTGGTTATATAGAAGTCTACAAGAAAATGACTCTATTTCTCTCTCAACTTATTCCCTCAGTAAACATTGTAAACATTATTTTATGGCCTTTATTTCCATGTCTTCTTCAATCCATCAAAATGTTAATTTCGTAAATGATGATCCCATTATCCCAATAATTGTATTTTAAGATATGTGGGGAAAGTCTTTGCCCATAAAATAGTATATTAAGTACGATATGGAAATACTTGGCCGAAGCCAAATATTTGACGAAAAATAGAACGTACTTAAGCACTAATTATTCTCACAATGACCTTGTTCCAAACAAAACTAACATGATGTTTCCAAGTGAGTTTTTTTTCATACAACTTAAGTTATTTACAATTTTACTAGTTCCCAATTATGATTCATCTTCAATGCAAATATAGTTAGATTTTTTTTTTCATTCAGATTTGTCTGTAACTAATTTTAATATGCGAAAAAGTCAAACGTTTTTTTCTTTAATTAGTGCTGTCAAACTTTTATTTGAGATAAATAGATAAGTATCATCTGCAAATAATATTGGAAATATAGTGTCGGACACTGCTGCAAGATCGTTTACATTTATAAAAAACAAGGGTCCACTGAATGCCATTTACTTGCATTAAAACATGCACATTTACAATAAACCACCCTCATCAACGTCATCCTATTTTATTCAATGAAATCTCCAGTAATTTCAGTTACATTTTAAACTTTGCCGGATCAAAAGAAGCAGCGTGGCCGTTATCAGCGTATATTATTCAATTCCTTCCTAGAGACAATAAAACATACCTGTCGTCCATCTTGTTAAATAGGAACAAGTCGCCCTCTGTTTACGTGAACCTTGGGCCAGACTTATGGGGATGCACCGCAGAATACTAAAGCAGGACTTTTTTTAGAAGCCGTGAAACACGAACACACAGGAGGCGGATTAGCATGGAAACAACACTGGCAACATCCACTAAAAGCAATCCCTGCGGAGCGCTTCAGTCATATATATACAGGCCATCAACCCCAATATACACACACACACACACACACACAAGTTCACTGTGTTCTTCTTGGTGGTGTAATTCATCAAAGTGATGGCTGCCAATGAGTCTCAGTCAGCCAGACATCCAATCAATCATCAATCTATCTGCTCTTAGTTTCACAGCCCACCACAGTCACCACCGACCATGTTATCCACACACACACACACACACACACACACACACACACACATAACCTCACACACACAACCTCACACACACTGTCAGTGTGTAGCCCACAAACCAAGAAGGCCATTGGAAATAAAACTGGTCCGTCATAAAAACCAAATGTTTCACAACACACAGCCTGTCCTGTCAACGTCTATAGCTATAATATGTAGAAGACAATACAACAAATCTGTTCTGCTATGGAGGGCAACTGTGATTCAGTGGTTAGCAGGTCAGTCTTTCAATCAGAGGAGGCTGTGCTAGCCCCAGTTGATGTGTCCTTGAGCAAACTCTGAATTGCTCCCTGCAGTTCTATGAATGTAAGTCGCTCACAGCATCAGCTAAATGTAATGTAATAATTATGTAAACAGCTCCAAACACACTTCATGAAATGTATGCAATGTGTTTTACTGTTAACATTGTTACAAAAATAAAAAAATATATCAGTATGTTTTGTGTTTATCTCCTTGACTTGAGATTCTGTACAATATAGATTGCTTCTGCTGTTGTATTTAGCAAGAATAGATACTGCAGTCATTAAAGAAGAATGAAGGCTTGTGTCATTTGAGTGAAAGGATCTCGTGTGTCTCAACTTACTTTGGACTCAAAATTGTTTTATTATCTGTAATACTGGCTCCCTTTTTGTTCTATAGGTCCACATCTGCCAGCAGGCCTTTGTGGATGTGCTGTCTGAAGGGATTTCAGTGTTTTGATGTTTGATTATAGAAACAGGTCCCACTCAGAGGCCAGAACATCTGACACATTTGGAAGGTTTTCAGTGTGAGCATCGAGGCCGTTGTAACACGCTTTGTTCTCAATGCTCCCTTCACAAATTAAAATGTTTAACACGTGGACTATCACAACACAAAATGATGATATTTTCCCACTTTTTTTAAAATAACATTTATTTCCAGCATATTCATACAATGTGACAGCACAGCTTGTAACATTTGAAGATGAACTGCCCTGATCCAGCACTTTGTCACAAAATATTAGCGCCGACTAAAGGATAAATGAAGTCAAACATATAGCAGAGCGCTTATTACCAAATGCAATATATAATACAGGCAGTTGGAATTGAACTAAAGAAATATGTGAGATAAGTGAAATAATACGTAAGGAAAAATGGATGGCATTTACACATTATTAGTTCAACTTGTACATCAGAAAATGGGGTTAATATTCGTATAATCTACATGTTATAATAACTTAATTTTACATCATTTAATATTTCATGTGTGTGAGAAATGCATATTTAAAGTTTCATTTTGAACCTCAAGTTGACTTAAGTTTCACCAACCAGCTGAAAAATGAAGAAAAAAAGTCTTTGTTTCCTCATTTTATTGTATATCCTGCTGCAGAATTTACATAAAAAGCAGTAATTAAAGTATGTGTATATAGTTCTAGCCTTCGGTGCTATTGGGTTTTCTTTTTTACTTTCCCAGATTCATTGTGATTTATTTTGCAATCTATAAATAGTTGTTCAGCTTCAGGTTATTTTATTTTTCAGGATGTCATCCGAACTTTCTTAATGAAACATATCAAATTATTTTTTGAAAATTACACATAAGTGAGTTTATTTTTTATTTAATTTTTTTATCTTTTGGACCTTTTAACTACAGGCCAGACAATCCTATTATTTACAGTAGCCTGCAGCCAAAACACATCACAGATTTTTTTCGCCGTAACATTCAACACTATTGTGGCTACACACACACACACACACAATGCGATGTGCCTGTTGGATCAGTCCAGCAGCCTCACTGTTTTTCCGGCGTGTTGTTGACCAAAGGCCCGTACAGGCCGGTGGCATAGCCCTGCTCCTTGTGTAACATTGTCCTGTCCCTTATCAAGTCGCTAAAGGCGTAGTCCATCGGGGGCCTGAAGGCCATGGGCATCAACCCGGTGGTGGAGTAAGGCGTCATGAAGGCCAGTCCCCGGCTGTGCGCAGAATAGGCCAGCCGCAGCGGGTTGAGCCCCAGGTGGGTGCTCAGAGGATAGACGCTGGGGTCCGCGGCGAAGTGCGGGGAGTTCGGCTGGAGAGGAGAGAACGCTGAGCGATTACTGAGCGTCATGGCTCCGGGCAACATGGGCCTCGTCGGGGCGGTCGTGGATGCGGAGGACGCGGCAGACTGCTGGGCGTTTTGGAGCACCCTCTCCGCCGTCCACGTCTGTTCTGCCCCGGCCTTGTTGGAGCCCTGCGCGCCGCTGTTGTTGAGGATCTGCTCGATGGCCTGCACCACGTCCTTACCGCAACCCTGCAGCACGAGCTCCAGGACGCTGCGCTTGTGGCTCGGGAACACTCGGGTCAGGATGTCGATGGCGTTCATGTGCCGGGAGGCCGCGGAGGACGGGGACGGCTCCTGCTCGTCCTTGTCGGTGTCGGAGCCAGAATCAGAACCGAGGGAGCTGACGGAGCGAGGGGTTTGCCCTCCGTCTTTCACGGGCTTGGAGACCGGCGAGCTTATGAAAGACTCGCTGTCTCCGTTCTCGGAACCCGAGCCTCCGTGTCGACCGTCCGGGGAAGAGATGCCCGGGGCTGAGTCACTCTCGGTGGACGCCGGTTTCCCCGCGATCAGCTGAGAAGCGACGGACGCGGACATCTGGCTCTTTGGAAACAGCTCGTACTTCAGGATACTTGAATCTGTTGACATATTCAGAACATCAGTGGGTGAGATGGGGGAGGGTTTTTTTTGGAGGGGGGGGGGTCATATGAATCTTACAGCAGGCCGAGTAAACGTGATAGTCAAAACCAGTGCATTAAGCAACGGAAAGTAATGAAATAAGGCTTTTAAAGAAGCTTCAGTATAAGATCCTTGGGCAAATCTCAACGTAAAATACATGATATAAAGCATACATGTTATGCTTAACGAATATATATATATATATATATATATTCTTAGCATCCAGATTGCAAGCTGAACAAAATAGACTTTAACAGTTTAATATAAATGGAATAATCAACAATATAAATGCTTGTATGCTACTTATAGAGATCACTCATTTCCTCTTGCTTGTGCCTGTCGGGACTGATACCTGCATGGCGGATGTTTACACTTCTCCTGCTCCAAGAAGAAGAAGAATGATTCTTAAAGCTGCTCCACTCACCTGTCTCGCTGTTGACGCAGGTGAACACTTCGTAGTTCGGACGCGGTGGGATGATGCCGTTGGCGGCGGCCAGGGCGAGACCCTCCGCGGTGCCGTAGAGGAGCTGCAGCTCTCGCGCCTCGTTCTCCTCCTGCGCCTGCTGCCGCCTCAGCGCCACTTGCGCCGCCATCACGCGCTGCCTCTCGGCGATCAGTGTGCACTTGGCGCACATACAGTCCTTCCAGCGGCAGTAGCGCTTGTGGCCCTTCAGCGCAGACACCACGCCGTGGTTCCTGCAGCGGGCACACTTCGGGGTGCGCGGGTACTTGTCCGTGGTGCGCAGGATGAGCGGAGGGCCGCGCAGAAGGCTCCCGGCCAAGGACACCGGGATGGAGCCTGATGATGTCGCACTTAGGTGGATATGAGTGGCCGAGGACACCGTGGGGAGCTCCTGTCTCAGATCCATGCCCGTGTTCCTCACTGATGTCACTGAACTAACGAGAAAACGTCTTTCTTCTTAGAGGTCTGTTCTATTTACGAGTAGTGAGCCGTGCGCATCTGCTCAGCGGTTCATCTCTGGGCAAATGGTGAAGTCAACGATGTCGCTCTGTCTACTGAAGTGCACACAAACACAACTATGATCGAAACTCGAATGTAAGCTGTTCAAGGAGTCTTCAAAAAAGAAGCAACAAATACTAAGATACTGTCTAGTTTAAATCCGAAAAGAGCCGGAGCCGAGAGGAGCGATCATTCCTCCCCGAGAGAAAGTCAAAAGTGTCCAGGAGGAGCCGAGGTTGCAACTCGCCGCAGCCTGAGACACTAACTTCCTCCAGAGATCGTCAGTGGATACAGATCCCTCTCTCTGCTCTCTATTGTTGCTCCTACGTTTTCATTAGACAAATTTGACAACAATGTGGCGTCTGTCATTGGCCAAAGGAGGAAGGAGCAATCTGATTGGCTTGCCTCTTTTTTCAACTGTGTCCACCTGCATGGGTTCTTATTCCAAATATCAAGTGTTAAGAATTTGAAGGGAGTTCCCAGAAAGCTAAAATCGATGCTGTGTATTTCCCAAAAATATATATTTTTATAGATTAAAAACAATAGCCTCTATTTCATTTATTCAGCTTCATCGCGGGGCGATATGCTGACAGGACACTATACGAAAATAAATAACAGCCCTGACATGAGGAGAAATGCTCATCTCTTCCAACAACTTTCTGTTTATTTCTGAAGAAATATTCTGTATCGTTTGATGGATGATTGTTCGAGAAATCTCTAGTGGTTTTACAGTTATTACAGACAGGAATAACATTCCTCAAATTAAAGGTGATGCGTGACTATAATCTCATTAACCGGGAAGGTAAGTATCATTTATTTTATTGATTCAAGAGGAAGCTAAATTTGATCTGTCAGAAAAAAGTCTATATTTGAAGAAGGTTATTGACTGCAGACATGAAGCTATCGGTTAACGTGCACGGTTCAGTCGGCTACAGGAGAACTGCTTAAGAATGGTTTAACCCGGTCCAAATGATAGCCTCGTGTGGTGGTCGCTACACTATAGCCCACATGTAACGAAATCGATCTTAAATTGTAAGTTATATAACATTTTATTTTAAAGAAGTATATTAATGAGGGGGGGGGGGGACGGGACTGCAGCTAAAACTCGCTTTGTTTAACATTATTTATTTATGAAGCCTCTCGGGATCTATAATATTTGGACATATTTTTGTGATATAGCCTTAATCAAATAATTGCCTTGATTAAGCCATTGATGAAATGAGCATCAAACCACAGGTGTGTCGTTATTTCGTTTCCCAGATGTAACGTGACAATGTCTCAAATGAAACTAATCCATAATAACGATTATTCGCTTTGATTCATTAACAATAATTTTGTTAAATATATATATATATATTGGCCATTTTATTTTATTTCGCTCTGATCAGACTGCTGTGGGCCGTGTCCCACTATACAACACTTGCTATTCACACATGTTTTTGCGCGTTATTATATAAGTGTTAGAGTGTAATTGATTACACACATAAAACAAAAAAAACATGTAACCTTTTTTCACTGTAATACTATTCTTTTCCAAAAATATACATTTAATTTACTTTCAGATTCTTCCAAATAATTGGTCCTCATTTTAATGAGATTACAGCCTATACTATATTTTCAAGTTTAACTGTTATTCATATGTATTCTCAGATACACATAAAGCAACGTCACACAACCCATAAAACAACTCGGATTAGAGATTTAAATATATTATTGGAATAATAATAATAATAATATTGATACAATAATGTATTGTTATTATTATAATATTTTTATTGTTGTCATTATTTGTAATGT